>NC_044906.1:36908004-37182575 GCF_001633185.2 Quercus lobata | reverse complement strand
GAAGCAAGCTCGGATCTTTTAAGAGAGATGAGGAAAGAGATGGACGAACTAAGAAACGCCATCAAAGGAAAGACGGACCAAAGCTTGGAGAGAATCGTCCGGAAGACGGATTCACCCTTTACCATAGTCGTCCAGGAGTGCCCCGTACCCTCCAAGTTTTGTCTACCCCAGCTGGAACCTTTCGACGGGTTGAAAGACCCCTTGGATCACCTAAACACCTTCAGGATGACCCTAGGCCTCCAACAACTACCTGACGAGATCCTGTGTCGCTCATTCCCTACGACCCTCAAAGGAGCAGCCAGGGAATGGTTCAACAAGTTGCCAACATCGTCCATTGACAATTTCGAGCAGTTGAGCAGTTCCTTTGTCCGTCATTTCGTAGGCGGGCAACGACCAAAGAGAACTGCCAATCACCTGCTTACCATCAGACAAGGAGAGAAGGAACCGCTGAGGTCTTATGTGACACGTTTCACCCGAGGAATGCTGGAAATAGATGAGATAGATGACAAGGTACATCTCACGACCTTCAAAGCAGGATTGAAGTCCAGGGATTTTGTGGCATCCTTGGCAAAGAACCCCCCTAAGACGATGGCTGAGGCACTGTTGAAAGCTCAGAAGTACATGAACGCGGAAGAAGCCCTGGCAGCTATTGACGGAGCAGATAAGAGTAGGGAAAAGAAGAAAGAAAAGGAGGATGATCGAAGAGGGCTAAAACGAGATCGGGCTGACAGACGGAATGACGATGGAAATCGAAGAAGGGAGGACAAAAACCCTCGTCCATCAAAATTCACCCCGCTGGTGATGCCAGTCGATCAAATTTTAACAGAAATAAGGGATGAACCGTCCCTAAAGTGGCCGAAACCACTCCATTCAGCACTTGGATTGCGCGATAAGAGGAAATACTGCCGTTTCCACAAAGATCACGGGCATTATACAGAGGACTGCAGGGATCTAAAAGAACAAATTGAGGAGCTCATCCGTAATGGGAAGCTACAACAGTGTAAAAAGGGGGGATTTCGGCAGGTACGGACAGAAAAGCCAGCCAGCTAATACACGGAGAGACGAAGATCGCCCCCAACCTCGTCCACAAAGCGCACTAGGGGAAATAAAAACCATTGCTGGGGGACTAACCATCGGGGGGTCATTCAAGTCTCTTAGGAAATCATACCAAAGACAGGTAAACAGCGTCCACAGTGTACCTCCATCAAAGCAAAGACGCACCAGTGAGGACTTGCATTTCTCTGAGGAAGATGCCAGATGTGTGAAGCAACCCTATGATGACCCACTCGTTATTATGATCATGATCGAGGGGTTCAACACGCGAAGAGTCTTGGTCGACAGCGGAAGTTCAGCAGACATAATCTATCTTCCTGCTTTCCAACAACTGAAGCTGGACCCAAAAAGGCTCTGTCCTTTTGAGTCTCCCCTCGTCAGTTTCAGCGGAGACAAAGTATACCCCAGAGGAATCGTGGCTTTGACAGTAACGGTCGGGTCATACCCCCTTCAGGTAACCAATCAGCACAATTGTTTGATAGTAGACTCACCCTCGTCCTACAATGTGCTCATAGGGAGACCAATGCTTAATCGCTGGAAGGCTGCTATCTCCACCTACTGCTTAAAGGTGAAGTTCCCAACAGAACATGGTGTCGGGGAGATTAAAGGAGATCAAGTACTGGCAAGAGAATGCTACCATGCCGTCTTGGCCTCAAAAGAAAACCACACGTGGACGATTGAAGAGAAGACACCAAAGATTATGGAGAAACTTGAAACGGTAGAGCTGGCCTAAGGGAATCCTCCAAAGACGACCCAAATAGGGACGAGCATGAGTCAAAAGACGAAAGGTGAAATCGTCAACTTTCTAAAGAGCAACCTCGATATATTCGCCTGGAGCCACGAGGATATGTCAGGGATCCCAGCAAGCCTCATCCAGCATCACCTGAATGTTGATTTAGGGAAGAAACCTGTCCAGCAGAAAAGGAGAGTCTTTGCTCCCGAGCGGAATAAGGCAGTGATGGATGAGGTAAATAAGTTGCTTGCATCAAATTCATCTGAGAAGTCCACTACCCAGAGTGCTTGGCCAACGTAGTCATGGTCAAAAAAGCAAATGGGAAGTGGAGAATGTGTGTCGACTTCACAGACCTGAACCAAGCTTTCCCAAAAGATAGCTTCCCACTGCCTAGAATCGACCAACTAGTGGACTCCACAATAGGGCACAAACTGCTCACATTTATGGACGTGTTTTCGGGATATAACCAGATACAAATGGCTGAAGAAGACCAAGAGAAGACCGCTTTTATCACCAGCTAGGGACTTTACTGCTACCAGGTCATGCCTTTTGGGCTCAAGAACGCAGGGGCCACCTATCAAAGATTGGTGAACCAGATGTTCGAGAAGCAAATCGGGAGAAATGTGGAGGTTTATGTTGACGATATGCTTGTCAAGAGCAAGGAGGAAGAGAACCATCTGGACGACCTTAGAGAGACGTTCAATACTCTCAGGCGGTACAGCATGAAGCTCAATCCATCCAAATGCGCCTTTGGAGTTTCCTCGGGAAAGTTTCTCGGGTTTGTAGTATCGCAGAGAGGGATTGAAGCAAACCCCGAGAAGGTCAGGGCCATCCTGGAAATGTCCTCACCCAAGACGGTCAAAGAAGTGCAGTCCTTCACAGGGAGAATTGCAGCCCTCAACAGGTTCGTCTCGAAGGCTACGGACAAATGCCTCCCATTCTTCAAGACTTTGAAGAAGGCGTTTTCATGGACGGAGGAATGCGAAACGGCGTTCCAAGAGCTGAAACGTTATCTTAGCAACCCGCCCCTCTTAAGCCCGTCCAAAGAAGGTGAAGATCTATTCCTGTACTTAGCCGTCTCGGTCACGGCTGTCAACGCGGCATTGATTAGAGAAGATGATGGTTTGCAACTTCCCGTGTATTACGTTAGCCAGGCCTTCCAGGGTGCCGAGGCGCGGTACCCTCGTATAGAGAAGATCACCTTCGCCCTGATTATGGCTTCGAGAAAACTTCGTCCATATTTTCAAGCCAATCCCATCATCGTGATGACGGATCAGCCTATAAAAAAAGCAATGAACAAGCCCGAAGCGGCAGGAAGAATGGTGCAGTGGGCAATCGAGCTCAGCCAGTTCGACATAAAATATCGTCCAAGGATGGCGATAAAAGCACAAGCACTGGCTGATTTTATAGCGGAATTCACCATCCCCGGAAACATGGAGAATATTTGGACGGTTAATACTGACGGATCGTCTACTCAACGGGGAGGCGGAGCAGGCATCGTCCTCACTTCCCCAGAAAAAAATGTCCTTAAGTATGGAGTCCAACTTAAATTCCCTGTAACCAATAATGAAGCAGAATATGAGGCCTTATTGGCGGGATTGAGAGTAGTCCGGGCACTAGGAGTTGAGAATGTTGTACTCAAAAGCGATTCCCAACTCGTCATTGGGCAAGTAAGAGGGGAGTACGAAGCAAAGGAGGCTAGGATGCAGAAATACCTCAAGTTGACGAACCAATTGATCAGCTCCTTTAATTACATAGAGTTCGTCCAGATCCCCAGGGATCAGAACGCAGAAGCTGATGAGGTGGCTCGAAGTGCCTCAACGGACAGCGAAAGTAAAAGGTTAGATTGGAAGACAGAAGAACAAAACTATCCTAGCATACAGAAACTTTAAATTTCCTCCGTCCACACAGACCATGGATGGATGAGCCCGATATTCACATTCCTTCAAGAAAGACGACTACCGAATGATCCAGAAGAAGCTAAAAAGGTAAGGAGACGAGCAGCCAGATTTACGATACCTAATGACGAACTCTACAAAAGGAGCTACTCCCAACCGTATTTGAGATGTGTTGAAAAGGAGGAAGCCAGGTACATCCTTGAAGAAGTACATGGGGGAATCTGCGGAGATCACGCGGGGGCAAAGTCCCTTGTCAGGAAGATCGTGAGAGCAGGCTACTTTTGGCCAACAATGCAACGAGACAGTTGATTTCGTAAGGTTGTGTGACAGTTGCCAAAGATATGGGAATGTTCAAAGAATCCTCGGGGAAAAGATGACCACAATATCATCCCCTTGGCCATTCGCACAGTGGGGGATCGACATCATGGGTCCCTTACCTCCGGGAAAGAGACAGGTGAAGTTCCTGCTCGTCGCCATCGACTACTTCACAAAATGGGTGGAGGCAGAAGCTCTGGCAACAATCACCGAAGCAAAGGTACAAAATTTTGTTTGGAAAAATATTGTTTGCAAGTTCGGGATACCAAGGACGATCATATCAGACAATGGTCGTCAGTTTAACAGCCAAAGCTTCAGGTCATTTTGCTCAAGCTTGGGCATAAAAAACAAGTACTCATCACCAGGTCATCCTCAGGCCAACAGATAGACAGAAGTAACCAACCGGACCCTGCTCAAGATCATCAAGTCCCGGTTGGGGGGGGGGGGGGCAAAAGGAATGTGGCCTGAAGAACTGCCAAGCGTCTTGTGGGCATACAGGACGACAGCGCGGACACCAATTGGAGAAACACTGTTTAGTCTGACATATGGCACAGAAGCAGTCATACCAGTCGAAGTTGGTCTCACAAGCCTAAGGAGAGAATTTTTTGACGAGCAAACCAATGACAACCAATTGAAAGAAAACTTAGACAGTCTGGACGAGATTAGAGATCAGGCAGCTGAAAGAATGGCCAAGTACCAGCAGAGGATAGCCGAATATTATAATCAGAGAGTGAAGCTGAGAAGATTCAACATTGGTGACCTCGTCCTCAGAAAAGTCACACCTACAACAAAGGATCCAGCACACGGCAAATTGGGACCGTCTTGGAAAGGTCCCTACAGAGTCGTCCATTATTCACGTCAGGGCAGTTACCACCTGGAGGACTCAGAAGGAAAAAGACTACCCCGTCCGTGGAACGTCGAACATCTAAAGAGGTATTACGAAAAGGAACCATAAACTTCATTGTAAAACCAATTTGATATTTCTATCTTATGTAAGCAATTATTCGAATCATAAGTATTATCCAGCATCTCTTAAGTGTTATTGAGCAAATCATGCGCCACAGTTTTCAAAGAAAAGCACAAACGATCGCCCCCAAAAAAGCTTAATGACGATAAAATTCCTTAAATGGATGTACTTCGTCCCCAAAAAGCTTAATGACGATAAAATTCCTTAAATGGATGTACATCGTCCCCAAAAAAAGCCTAGTGACGATAAAATTCCTTAAATGGATGTACATCGTCTCGAAAAAAGCCTAATGACGATAAAATTCCTTAAATGGATGTACATCGTCCCCAAAGAGCTCAATGACGATAAAATTCCTTAAATGGATGTACATCGTCCCAAAAAAAAAGAGCTTAATGACAGTAAAATTCCCTAAATGGAATTACATCGTCTCTAAAAAGCTTAATGACGACAAAAATTCCTTAAGTAGATGCACGTCGTCTCAAAAGCTAAAATTCCTTAAGCGGATATGCATCGCCTAAACTGATCATACAAAATGATTTTGTCCATACAACAAAGCAAGAAGATCAAACTCCTGAAGTTGATCAATGTAACCTCGTCCATACAGGACGACCAAAAAGTCAGTAAATGGGGAAACCTTTCGAAAACCCCCAAGAAGAGACAAAAATCCTCACACAACTCATGCAATCATGAAAAGCAAAAATAAACACACGAACGTTTATAGCCAAAAATCAAACATAGAGTTAAATTGTTCTGAAGGCAAAAAAAAGGGGGGGCCCCAAAAACAGGAGGGGCATCCAAACATCAACTGTTTTTAACTTAGTGCAAAAAAAAAAAAAAGGGTAAGAGAAGAAATTTTCTTTAAAGCAGAATCAAGTTGGAGGGGCAACATCATCGTCCTGAGTAGCCTGGGATGGTTCAGCACCGGTAGACGCCACTGCCTGAGCCGCTTCGTCCTCTTCGATCTCCTTGTCGACGGCCTCAAAGTCTAAGTCGTCAAGGTTCACGCTAGGACCATGCTTGATCAAATACCTCCGCAGCAGCTCAAACCCTTTGAAGTACCACTGTAAAAGAATGGTGTTATATTCTTCCGTGGTCTGGAAGGCAGTGACGGCCTTGGCCACTGCAACCTTCATCTTCTAAGCGGCCGTCGCCAGGAGTTCGTCTTTCTGCTTCACGAATTGCCTCTCAACGTCCAGCTGCTCCGTCAGTACACGAACCTGCTCCTTGGAAATGTTGAGAGAATCCATGGTCATGATTAGGTCCTTCCGCAAGCCAGAGGCCTCAGCCTCCAAAGCTTCTACCTTCGAATTGGCCACGACGGCCTTCTCTTCGTTCGCTAAATACTGCGTGGTGATGTGCATGGTCTCCCCCAACACCTATGGACGAGAACAAAGTTAATAAAAATTAGGTCAATCAAAAGCAACAAAAACGATCAAGCAGTTAAAGATGAAGAAAAGGACAAGAAGTATGATGGATCACCTGCACGAGCTTGTGAACGTGACGGCTCACCATCTCGTGCAAAGGAATGCTCGTGACTGCCCTCATCTCACCAGGGGTAAAAAGCTCGTTGACACGATCCATGGCCGTCCCAGCGTCTAACCAAACGCTGGCACCGACTTTCTCTTTCCCCTTACTGGCCGCCTTTTGCTTCTTGAAAGGACGAGCCACCTCCTCAACCGAAATGCCAGGAGATGCAGCCATACCCTCGTCCAGATCAAGGGTAGGTGTGGACGACCCTCTCTCCACCACCTTTTTCTCTTTCTCCTTTTCTTTATCCGTGATTCTCAGCCTCTTCTGGCCTATACTGGAAAGGGGCTCATTCTTTTTGCCCTTAATTTTGTTGTACATCTCTTTGTTAAACTTCGACGTCATTTCTACACAAAAGAGATCAAGGACGAATAAAAGGGGGGTAAGGACGAGTAAAAAGAATGAAGATAAACATGAAGAAAAGAGATGACTTGAAGTACAGCTTACGTTTTCTCTCTTCACGGTCGAGGGTACTGAGTACGTAAAGGGAAGGTTCTGGTCCCAGACAGTGATGAGCTAAGGTACGTGGATCGATCAGCTCACCAAAATCTTCAATCGTCCGTGCGTACTTGATCGCAGCCTGAACTCGTTCTACAAATCTGGCCTCAAGTTCTGGACGATCTTTCACTACAAAGGACGACATCAATTTAAAAAAAAAAAAAAAGGGGCCAACAATATTGGGGTAAACGCACCAATCAAAGGGGTCTCCCATCGGCGCAGCAACCTAGGTATGTTCCCCCACAAATCGTTAGGCAATGTTTCCCAACCGTCCCTAGATACAAAGAAGTATCTTGATTTCCAGTAGCGAAAGGACGACGGAAGGTCAGCTACCAGACGAGCCTTCCTATTCCAGGGTACAAACTCATAGTACCCAAATTCTCTGGACTCTTTCAGACGATACAGATGGACGAACTCATTAACTGAGATCATCTCCCCGTCAGCAATGGTCGTCCAGATCACCATACAACTAATTACTATTTTCCAGGAGTTAGGCATAAGTTGCCCCGGAGCAAGGTTAAAATGGTAAAGAAGCTCCATTATGAACGGATGGACGGGAAATCGAAGGCCACATGAAAAAGCAGCCTCGTAAAAGCAAACTTCTCCGTGGGCAAAGGCGCAAGCCTTTTCGCCCTTCCTGGGAAGACGAGCCTTGGTTCCCTCCGGAAACTGGAATCTGTCCTTAAATTTATTAAAAACCTCAACTTTCAAGGAACAATTTTCCTTGAGGGCATGAAATTGACAGATCGTCGCTGGAGCGGGAGAATGGGAGGACGAGGGAGCACGGGGAAGCGTGGTGGTCGTTGCATCGATCCTGGCCTCTTCCTCAATTACGTTAGAGGTTGAACCCCTCTCTAAATCACCTAACCCTCCTTCTAAACCCATACTTCCCTCTCTTAGGAGCCCTCTAATAGACTGGAACCAAGCTTGAGACTCTAACAATAAAGGGTATAAAACACCCAACGCCGAATCTAACCCGGTACCCCTACTAACAAATTCCTCAACTAGTGGGTACGAACCGGCAAGCGAAGGCGCACCCAATGGGTCACCGGAAAGCTCTACCAAGGAACCTAAGTGGGCGAGGAGAAAAGCTACGGAGGGGAAGTTATGCCTAACTTCGAAATTATCCACCATTAAAGAAAAAGAAAGAAAAAAAACTAACAGCACCACTCCGTAAGAAGAAAGGATAGTGCAGAGAGAAAAAGGAGCTTAAGTGACACAAATGTAAGGAGAAATCAGAAAGGAAAGAAAAGCGTAAATGGGGGTGGGCGTACCTGGAAGTTAGGGAGAAAACTGAGGAGGTGAGGAGCAAAATACGCGTAGGAGAGATCAACCGCACAGAGAATGGGGAAATGGAAAAAGGAAAAGCCAAAAAATCAAAGGACTTTGCCTTGGAAAGTGCGGGAAAACTGAAAAGGCACTCATCGAAAATGAGACACTCCAACCAATAGGAGTCAAACACGTGGCACTGAGATGAGCCACAGCCGCCACTACGCAATCAATGCGGAGCAGAACTCCAAGCGCCATAACTGAAAAAAAAAAAAAATTAATGATAATCTTTTCATATTCCTATAATCGTCCAAGATATGGACGACCATGGAATAGGGGGGCAGCTGATACGCTCAACCAAAATGATAACCGTCCATACAATGCAGGTCATTGACGACCTTAATAAAACCGTCCTGAGGGAAAAGGTCGTCGCTCAAAGTCATGAACACTCGGAGCCGTTACAAGACATTAATCAACCTTCAGACCGTTGGGAAGGGCAGCTCATCATTAACACCCTACAAGGGCATTACCAGGCAAGATTAAAGCCTCCATCAAGACTCCACCAACGGCTAGAAGAAATCACCTGTAAGCACACATATATAAAGACTGAACCCCAAAAGGGGTAGGGTAAGAAAAATACTCTAACACATTGTTCTCATTGCTCTCCTTTGTCAATCTTTCTAACTTTGGCATCGGAGACCTTTTTGCAGGCACAACGCCGGCGAACTACTTCCTTTCTTTCGTCCACGAACTGCAGAAGATTGGATTGGTGAGGGACGGTTTCCATCTGGACAATCATAATAAACTGACGATTAGTTCATCATCAAAAACACTTCTAAAGTAGTTCATTAATTTACTCTTAAGACACCCGCTAACTAGACCATTTAAATAAAAAGAAAGGGAAAATAATTTATGAGAATGACATTAACAAGGCTACGATGGGGTCATTGATACGAGGTGGTGGTTGTGTGGTTTGCTGGGGACAGCACCTTACGATGTTAATGACACAGCCGACTCTAACATATAAGCAATAGAGGCAGGCCTCAAGTAAAAAAAGGCCCCCTAATTTTAATCAATAAAGCTATTTTTTTCATTTTAATATTATCAATTAAGCCCAAATATTAGCCAATAAATAAAATAGTATTTTTTTACGAAAGAGAAATTTTATGTTCACAATACTTTCACAATAAATTTTAAACAGTAGGATGTTACTGGCTGTTATTGTTGGTTAAAAAAGTAATTTCAGTGGTGAGTTCAAATTAGAACTAGTAACAACTTTTCTTTTTTGTTGAGAAACTAGTAACAACTTAACACCTAGGATTTGATGTGAAAATGTCATGAATTTAGCACTTCTAAAAAAAAAGAACAATACACAAAAAATTTCACAAGATTTTTCACAACAATTGAGTTGGCAAAGTTTTACTAGTTTTCATTTAGGTCCACCACTAATATCACTATTTTACTTACCACTATTAATCTACTACATCAACAGGTGTGAAAAGTTTTGTCAAATTTTTTGCGTCTATAGACATTCTCAAAAAAAAAAAAAAAAAAAAAAAAAAAATTCTAGATGGTTCATATTAATTAGTAATTTTGCATCTATCAAGAGAATAGAGTTTAAGCAATATTTAAATTTTTTTTTAAAGTCATTTTTAAATGTATAAAAGGTCTAAATTCATTTTTTGCCTTAAGCTCCTTAATACATCAAGCCGGTCCTGGTACCGGGAGAAGGGAGATTTGGGAAGAGTACTAAAGACTAAAGAAGAGGAGAAGGGGGGGGGGGGGGCACTTTTTTTGAATAAAATTTTTGT
This sequence comes from Quercus lobata, assembly GCF_001633185.2. Lineage (NCBI taxonomy): Eukaryota > Viridiplantae > Streptophyta > Magnoliopsida > Fagales > Fagaceae > Quercus > Quercus lobata. The sequence continues at coordinate 37,172,504 of NC_044906.1, read as the reverse complement.
GTACTTGTTTATTTATTTAATCTTTTAAGATTAGCCAACTGCCGCAATAAACACTATTGCAGCGGTTTTCTTAACCGAGATAATAGAAAACGTATAAAAAGTGTTTTTTTTTTTGGTAGTGAATGGTTTACTCTAACCAAATCAAGCTTTGACTTTATACTTTTATCTGCATAGGTAATTTATTCCATCATATTTACAAAGTTGTGTTTAGTTATGTAACACACATGATGGTTGATATTCGGTATTCCTAATGTTTAATTCACTACTATTTTTCTCTTATGAGTTGTGGTGTCAATCACATATTTAGAAATTGCATTTTACGTTGTCCTAGCACCATCGAAACTCTGATTACCACCATTCAAAAAATTCTACTTTTCTATTTACAAAATATCTTTATTTTCATATTTCTAGAAGTATTTTATTTGGTCAATAATGACTTGAGTAGGTCCTTGTGAACACCGTAGCCTTTGATTTCCAATCACCTCATGACTCATGACTAATCTTCCTTGTCCTCGACAAAATGGATACCAACCATAGTTCATTCACAACATAACCGAGTGTATGAATATCGAAACTTCCCCGTCTGGACAGAATAAAAGCATCTTCAGTTGGACAATAATGGAGGGTCCCACAAAATGATTTCTCCACATCTCAAAAATAATCCATTAGAGAAGAGCAGATATTTATCTCATTTTATTTAAATTTTAATTTGTTCCATCTTTTTCTTGAGAAATTACTTACTCTTACGGACGAAATACTATAAAAAATAAACTTATTTGTGACGACCAAAGTTTATCATTAAAGTACAAAAAAACAGTAGCAAAAATGTATTACGGACGACAAAAAAATATCGTCGATGGTAGTTGGCAAAAGCTTCATCGCAAAAGCTATATTACTTATAAGGCTGCCACTGAAAATCATTTTCGACCACAAAAGGTTGAAGAAAGTACTTTATATTTTCCGTCGAAAGTACTTCATATTTTCCGTCGAAAATACAATTTCATACTAGGAAGTTAGATGACCAAATACATTTAGCGACGAACTAGAACTATACTAAGCATTCATCTTGGTCGGTATGGCCACCAACCTATGTACCCATTCCTCCAGTCATTTAGGAATAGTAGTTATCATCAAAAGCAATGTCCTATATCTTTCTTCACATCAATATTTATTGTACCTCATAACAAACCTTCACATTTAATGCCATTAAGCAACGTCTCATTTTACTTATAGAATAAGAGTTGTTACATACGTCCCCTTAATTGAATTGAGGGGACAACCAGTTAGCAAGTCTTGAGAGGAGGGAAGGGGGGTTTATTGCAAAATGATTTGTAACATTCCTATAAAGACTCTTTATTCCGTAGAGTAAGGTATACAACCCTTGGCACTATTACAGTAAAAGTATTATTACACAATTTTCATTTCTCTCACTCTCCCATTAGTTTATTGACTTAACCAACAAAGCCTCCTTGGCCAACCTTTGGGTTTATTAGGATTGAATTGAGATTTCCCTTTCTTAACACGGTGTCTTTCAAGTTTTAAGAATATTCATCACTATTTCGTCATTGACAATGTCTTGTTACGGTTCTGACTCTTTTTAAAATTTTAGTCCCTACGTCCGCCGCCCCGGGGGGGGGGTGTGTTGTGTGTGGAAGGAAATCTAATGCATGTGTTAGCAAAATAAAAACACATAACTATTCTAATTACATCCTGAATCCTGAATGAAATCTTGACTTCAAAAGAAATCTTGACTTCAAAAGCTAAGAAAGTTATATAGCTCCCTTTCTTAAAGTTCTTTGGGGAGTCCTTGCGTTGTCAATTTTTGGCCAACCAAGGTAAGTATGGCCATACCCACCCACACGCTAGTGACATCAATGTCCAATAACGATGGATGAGCAACTAGAATGAAATTCTTTGTTAGCTTTTTTATCTTTCACACTGGTCCTCTGCGTAGTCAAGAATCAAATTGTAAATGGGTCTCCCATGACTCCATGAGCCTGTCTGAAAGCCAGACACATCCATAATCTCCATTCTCTCAATTTGTATTTATCAGATGTAGATTCTTCCAAACTTTGACGTGTCTTGGCCCGATATCAAACGTGTGAAGCTATTTTAATACGTTTTCTGGTAAATTATTTTTAAATATTATATTATAAATGTAGTTTCAATTTATTTTTTTATTTTTTATTTTTTTTGTGAGAAGAGGTAGTTCCAAATTAAACCATATAGTTTTAAAAGTTTTAAATTAAACCCTGAAATTTAAGACCGTTAAGCACTTATAAAATTGAACTTTATAATTTTCTTAATTTTAAATTAAACCCTGAATTTTTAAAATTGCATGAATTTAAAATTTAAACTTGTTCTTTTTGAGTTTGATCTGGACCTAAAACTTCAAGATTTATTTCGAAATAAAGGAAATTATAGAGTTCAAAGTTGTAGCAATTTTAAACTCAAAAGGTTTATGTTAGAGATATTTTAGATATATTAGCCCAATATAATAGGTGCAAATCCACTCCTACCTGTACTAGTAGTCTAGAGTTTAGTCGTCTATATATACTCATATTATAATTCATTGTAACACAGATTATTGTATTATACTCTTACATAATAAAGATGTCTTTAAGAGATTTTGAACCACGTAACCTTTGTGTTCTCGGTGTTCTTATAATATGCTTCCCTTTCTGCATCTACTTTAGCATATACAACATAGTATAACACATCGCATTGCTAATATATTTAACAGTTTAATTTGAAAATTTTGAAACTATATAGTTAAATTTGAAGCCATCCTCCAATGTAATTATTCCCTTATTTATTTATTTTAAAAAATATAAAAATAATTAATTGAAACATTGGCCTTCACAAAATTCGGTCATACAATGGAAAATCGCACTTTAATTTGTTTTTTCGAAGTTTGAACTTTTGTACTTAAGAAAAAAAAAAGGGTTTTCTTTTGAGTTAATGGTTTTAAAATATGATAAGGACGAGAATCTGAGGTGATGTTTGGATGAAGAGAGTTTTGAGTGATATCATTCTGTTTTCATAACTCATGATCCAAAATTGGTGGGGCCCAGGGAAGAGCACTTGTTTGGATTCCATGACTCATGATCTGTGACTCAATTTTCATCACTCAATTCTCTGATTTTTGAGTTATGAGTTATGGAAACTGAAAACACATTTTAGCTGTTTTCAGTTTCCATAACTCATAACTCAATAATATTTTTGTAACACACATGGAGGGACCCACAGACGCACCTTTTGACCTTTGACTCTTTTTTTTTTAATTTTTTTATTCCTTTCTTCTCTGGGTTCGGTCTTCTTCTTCTTTTTTTTTTTTTTTTTTTTCACTGGTTTGTCTTCAGTTTTTTTTTTTTTTTTTTTTTTTTTTTTTTTTTTTTTTTTTTTTTTTTTTTTTTGGATTGGTCTTCAATTTTCGGGTTTCTGGGTTTCCTTTTTTTTTTTTTTTTTTTTTTCATTGGGTTCGGTGAGTTCAGGTACTGGGGGTTGAAGGAAAAAAAAAAAAAGAGTAAAAGCTGCATAAGGTACAGGTATGGAGCCCACAAATAGTTGAAAAATATTGAGTGATGACAAGTGAGTATGGTGCCAAACAGGATAGGATGTTTTAAGTGATGAGTGATAAAAACTGAGTGATGAGTGACCATTTTTTAAAACCAAACAAGGCGTGAAAGTGTGAGTGCTTCATGGCCTTTTGCTTTTTCGAAGTTTGAACTTTTGTAATTAAGAAAAAAAAAAGGTTTTCTTTTATCAAAGTATCAAGTCCTTTCCTACATATGACAACGAGTAGGGCGGTCAATTTACTTGACCAATTCTTCACTTGATAATTTCCATAAAAATAATTTTTTTTAGAGTGCGGTGTTAAGGTGCTCCTTTCCTTTTTATAGTTTTCTCTGCCATTTATTTATTGCTGTTTGACTGCAATTTAAAAGTCTCATTTCCTATACTATTGCTTACCTACAACGAAAAATATACGGGTTTATGTATGGCACAAAAGATGACAACACCCAGCTTTGATTTCTATTTTCTTTTCTTTTTTGAGAATCCAGATTTATTACATTCTGCTAGCAATAAATCTATTTTTAACTTCAAAAAAGTTTATGTACACCAATAATTTCACGAAACATTTGACACATTAATAGTATGTAACAAAGTTATGTTAGTAATGAACATACATAGGAGTCGGTAAAAAACTTATCAACTCAATTATTCTGAAAAAAATTGCAAAAATTACACTGTTGCTATCGTTAACATTACCCAATCTCTTGGAAGCAGCGGGACTTTTAGCAAGAGATAAATTAAAAAAAGCATTGTCCTTCCAAATATGAAATTTTTGTAGGTAAAGTACTTAGACAAGCAATGCGAAAAGTCAAGTCCTCTCCTTGTGAGCATAAAAAATAACAATAATAAGAAAAACTGAAAGCTGTAGTTAATTAACTCACAGCATCACTCAAATACTAGTTATATATTAAATTATTAATAATAATTTTATAATATTTAATTATGCTCTACTCTCCCTCCATTCAAATTGATCCATATAGTCAAATACTATTATTATTTTTAGATAGGTTAAGTATTATTTTTAATACTGGTAAAAGTAATGCTAAAAATACAAACTTTTTTACAAAATATTTTACGAACTGTTAATATGGTTAGTAGTTATTAGTAAATAAAAAAGTGATGTTAATGGTAGGCCTAAATAAAAACCAATAAAAAGTTAGTTACATCAACGATTTATAAAAATGTTGTAAAATAGTTTGTGTCTATAGCATTAATTTATTGATAAAGGTGGATGTTCACACTTGCACTTCAATCATCATAATACATTTTTTGCTAAAATATTATTTTGGTTCCTTAACTTTATCGAAAATTTGTTTTTCATTCCTTAATTATTAAAAATGTTTCTCTTTCTTTCTTTCTTTAAATTTTACAAAAGATCTTTCAAAAAAAAAAAAAAATCCATAAACTATTATAAAAGTTCATTTTTGGCCTATATTTTTGTCTCTAAACTATTAATAAAACTCTTTACAAAGTTTAGGAGCAAAAAAAAAAAAAAAAAGAAAAAAAGAAAAAAACTTTTTAAAGTTTAGGAACATAAAATAATTTTTTGGTAAAATTTAGTGACCAAAACAATATTTTATCATACAACATTTACGAGACTTACATACTTACAGGTTTCTTTTTGTTTTAGCTAGGGTTCAACTTGCTTTAATGGTTTAAAATATTAATTTTTTTTGTTTCTAAAATTGAAAAATAATTTTATTTTTGACTTCTATATAATTTTTAAATAATATAAGTTAATAAAAATAAACTCATGGAAAGTAACAAACTTAGGGAATGTTTGGTATATGTGTTTGAAAACATGTATGAAAATACGTGTGGTTGAAAAAATATATAAAAATATGTATAATGTTATTTAAAAATTGAAAATATGTGTTTGAGTGGCGTACTATACACCCCTTAACATCGAACAAAAGGACAGTTGGATTTTAATGAAACCACAGGAAGCTTATTAGTTTCAGCCACATTAGATTTTGAATTATGTGGTATTCACGTATTGCCCTTGCCCGTTCTAAGTTCTCAGTTGACGTTCAGCTTTTGCCAATGCCATATCTGTCAATCTTATCTTCCTTACCACAAAAAAATGCCGACCTTATATTGTCCTTTTATCCCATTTGCCTCATGTGAAACGAAAGTGAGGCACGTTCATTGTTGAAACTAGAGTTTCTTTTTTAGAACTCTGTTTTCTAGCGTAATCCGTCAGCGATTGGCAATTATCTTCACATAGATCGATCATTTTTTTCTTTGCCATTTAGGTATTTACTGTCAGTCATAAGAGTAGTGACAAAAAACTGTGGCACAAGAGTTTTGTGTCCATGGAATGGATTCTCTCTATTGAAAGTTGGAAAAATTGACACCAAATAGTCATAACCAAAAAAATCAATATAAAGAGAGATCGACTACGGTCAAAGTTAATGTGATCAAATCATATACCCAGTGAAACTTCCTAGACGTGTTAATACGTTTTCACATTCTCTCTTGAAAACGTACTTATCATGATATAATAAATTAATTTTGAAAACGTACCAATTCTTGACAATGTCAAATCACAACCCTTATCTTTCACCTATATTATTGCCACCAAATACGAACACTAAAGGAAAAGAGAGAGAGAGAGAGAGAGAGAGAGAGATTGATATGGGTGAAGAAATAGTGAAGAGAGCTCTAAACAGCTTAGGTAGAGGATTCGACTTAACTTCAGATTTCAGGCTCAATTTTTGCAAAGGCAAAGGAAGATTGGTCCGTCTCAATGAATCACAAAAAACACAACTTCAAGTCCCTGGTTTTGGCACCTTCAATGATGTCTCAATTGATATCAAATGTGACAAAGGCGATCGAACTAGATATCAATCTGACATCCTCAGCTTCAATCAGGTATACATATATTCTTATTACCGTTCTTATAATTAACCAATAAGAACAAAAAAAAAAAAAAAAAAAAAAAAAAAAGCATGGATTTTGCTAATTTTATCATTGTTGTTATTATGGTTGATGGTGTAGATGTCAGAATTTTTCAACCAAAGTTCTGAAGTTCCTGGGAAAATCCCATCCGGTTGTTTCAATGCCATGTTTGGTTTCCAAAGTGGTTCGTGGGCAACTGATGCAGGCAATACTAAGTTCTTGGGTCTTGATGGTTTCTTTATCACACTATTCAATGTTCATATTGATCGATACCCACTCGCTCTCTCCGATGAAGTTCGTGATGCAGTTCCGACAGCATGGGATCCCTGTGCTCTTGCCAGGTAATGTACGTATTATTTTATCTATTCTAATTTCCAAGATAGTTATTTAGCATACTCTGTTAATTTGAAGTTTGGTTTCATTTCCATGTAAAACTTACACGGAAGAAGATACAGAACTGACACATGTCCTAAAATGATCACGAGTTATTTGTGTCCTATCCTCCACATGCAAATTTGTTGGATTGGGTTCACTACTTTTTAACTTTTAAGATTCAGTGCTTTTGTTCTGCTTTTGCTTTTTAAGGTACAAACTAATTAAATTGAAATACTTTTTCCCAGAAGTAAGAACAATGACCAAAACACGAATTGTTTGTTTTCAGACAAAGAGAACAACGAATTGTGAATGAAAGATGGTGGAAGTTTGAAGCAAAACTTGGGTCAAAACACGAATATTTAGTCGATGTCGGATTAGAATTCTTCATGAACCAAATTCTGAACCTGTTCACATTTTTGTTTTTTGGTTGGGTCCTTAAAATAATTAGGCACGTATCTTTACTTTGCTTACCAATACCGACAAAAACTGGTTCAAAGTTGGACAAAACGCCAATCCGCAAATACCATTGGGCCCATACAAAGTACCATTCTCCGTCAAGTGGGTGAAAGTTTAGAATTTAGATAGTGTGTATTTGCATTTTGCCATTTAGGCTCTATTATTCAACTAAAGCTACGTTTGGTTTCTCAAAAAAAAAAAAAAAAAGCTACGTTTGGGTTCTGCTGGAACTGAAACGTTTGCGTCTACGTTTTGATTTTTTTTTTTTTTTTTTTTTTTCACGCGTTTTTGAGACTTGCGGCTACTGTTTATGCACTGTTCAATGAACAGTAGCTGCAAAGTTGGACTTTTTAAACTTTTTCAGCCAATCAGTGCACATCGTATATTGTTCATGGATCCACAAATTTCACTTTTCAGCAATTTTTTCATTAAAAATGGGTCTCACGTTACTATTTACACATTTAAAAATTATTTTGTTACAGTGTTTTTCAGTTTTCAGTTTTCAGCTGTATCCAAACCAACCCTTAGTTGAGAATCTAACTGAATAATTAAATTAACAACCATACAGTTGAATAGTGAGCGAGTATCATATTCGAAACTTAGGATACGTAGTTTTTATCAAGAGATTGCGACAATATATCTACTCTTTGTTTAGTCATTATATTATTATTATTATTATTTTATTATTTTTATTTTTAATGAGAACCAAAAGGACTCTTTGATCATGTTCTATGTCGACATTATCTATCTCTTTTATTTTTATTTTTATTTTTTAAGAAATAATCAAACAAACAAACAAAAGAGAAAGAATGATGTTCTAAACTTCTAGTACAAAAACGCATTATTCTATCTTGACTTTTCTAACAATAATACTACAAATATCATAACATTTTCACAACTTATTGATGCGGCATATTATGATTAATACAATATCATTTTTTATTGGAACTACTACATATATCACTTTTGTTGTACATCGAATATAATTTATGATGTCAATAATTGAAATATATTGTATCATAAAACTTATTACTTTGTGTGCTTTTTTTGGACTTTCTAAACACACCTAATCTTTTAATTCATTTTTCCTTTGTAAACCCGGAAAAAAAAAAAGTATACATTTTGATGAATCTTCTTGACATATGAGATAGGAAGAGAAATAGACGAAACCACCCATAGAGACCATGTCAATAAGACAACTCATACGCATGCTAGTCATAATGATCAAATAATAATAGAAATAATAGCATGGCTAATCATTTGGTACACACAATTTTCTAACTTCTATCAGTAACGTAGACATTTATCTTATTTGACCAATAATTATTAATTATAAATTAGAATTAGTCCATAGTAGTTTAGTAAAATGTCAATAATTATCAACCACGTTAGGAATTAGCTGTCTGGACAGGTTGAATGATCTTTGTTTACATGATATAATAGCATAAAATTGAGATAGAACATCTACAGTTTGGAGGTGTTTGATTTGGAAAAACGTTTTGAATGTAGAGAGAGTTGGTCACCCAAATAGAAAAATGATTAAAAAAAAAGTCTAATGTAGACAGTCACTAGGATTTTATTCATATTTAATAGATAAATTATAGGCTTATTAGTTGGCTCTTTGTTTAGTTTATGCTTTATTAAGCTGTAGAGAGATAATGTGTAATATGAAAATCATTGACTTCCAAGACTATTTCAACATGGATTGTAAGCCTGCTCAATTAAAATTGGAAGTTATAAAAGTTGTGACATTGTCAAGGAGCTCATTTTCAATAAACTAGAGCTTAAGTTATGTGCAATCTTATTATTTTAATTCATTGGGTTTTCAATTAAGTTTTGCCACCTCAACAGTGTGTGTGAATGGCCAATACACATTTAAGCTCATTTTGGAGAATGAGAAATTGGGATATGTTCTTTGCTCTTGAGGATGAAACCCAAAAAAATGTGTTTGTCTGGGTCATTAAAAATGATTTTGGTTTCACCAAGTTGTTTTATATTTTGTTTTTAGAATATTGTTTTATGCTGAAACGGACCTAACATAATTTTAGGTACATAATTGGAATTGAACTAAAATTAAGGAAAAATGTGTCACTATTGTGGATTGGAAGCGGATTAATTGGAGTGCAAAATTACAATCCTCTCCCTCTGGGGATATTCTACTGCGTTGGCTGCTGTTTGGTGACAATCAAATTAAATATTAATTGGACATTCATTTGCCAAATTTCCAGAATGTCAAAAAGAAAAAACTCTCTCTCTCTCTCTCTCTCTCTCTCTAATGAACTATTCTAAAAAATAAATAAACAAATGGAGTGAACTCTAGTGAATTGTGGAGTTGGTGTGTTTAAGTTTTAGTTTTTTTTTTTTGGTCATCGTTTTTTTTAATGCAGTGTTCACAGTTATTTAAGAGTTTGACTATTCTCTCACCAAATAATAACAAGGAAAGATTCTTTGGGAGTGGTTCCAAAATGCTAGTTATGAGTTTCGAATTCAAAATTTCAAGAATCTTATGAACCTTTGACTAGACCAATCCTTTGGGATTTATACCCTAGTTTAATTTATATGTTTGATTACTCATGAGATGCTAAATAGATTACTCATGAGATGCTAAATATGATTTTCTTTTTGGATCTCATCCATCCAAACTGGTAGAATAGTGTCATATAAAAAAAAATTGGAGTGAACTCTAGCTATTGAAATGGAGTCGTCGTGTTTTAAACCCCAGTGAACTTTTTTTTTATTAAATTTATTTATTTTTCTTAAATATAAGTGTTTAGAGTTATTTAAGAGTTTGACTATTCTTTCAAGTATACATCGGATAATTACATGGAAGGATTTCTTAGGGCCAGGTGGTTCCAAATGATTGGTTATGGGTTTTGAACCCAAAATCTCATGAGGTTTTGAGAATCATTGTTAGGCCAACCCTAATTTAACTTATATGTTGGATTACTGAGCTGCTAAATATGCTTTTCTTTTTTGAACTTTTCCCTCCAAACTGGTAGAACAATGTCATTCTTAAAAAAATCACACATACAACATGTTTAATTAATTCAAGACAGCTTAATTAGAATGTGTAAGGGCTACTTAACTGGATAGGTTGGCCACAATAAGGTATAATGCATGGTATCCTTTACATAGTTATCTATAGGGTGGACTGCATGGTTTCCTTTACTTACATTTAATTATCTAGATTTAGATAGTTAATATTTTTATTTTATTTTTTAATTTTAATAAATTTTCACAGATTCATTGAGAAATATGGAACCCACATAATTGTGGGGTTGAGCATTGGTGGCCAAGATGTAGTGTTAGTTAAGCAGGATACGTCTTCGGAGTTGGGGCCAACACAGCTCAAAAATCACTTGGATAAGCTTGGAGATCAGCTGTTTACTGGGACATGCAATTTCTCCCCGCTGAACTCCAAAATTAAAGAGAAGGTTCTAATTTTTGTCTCCCACCAATAGAACATTATCATCACAATTTCATTTTTTTTTTTTGTTTCGGTTTTGAATTTTAATCTTGTCAAAATGGGTGCTTACACAATAATTTTCTTAAACTAATTGCAGGCACCGCAGGCTTTCAATGTCTTTGTTACCCAACCTGTTGCTTTCAATAGCTTCTCATCCGTCAATACAAAAGATGTAGGTCCAGTTATTCCACGAATATCCTTTAATAATTGTTTGAAAACAATGATGAAATACATGAATAATGATAGTACAAGAATCACCAAACTACATTAATCAATTTGATGACGAAAGAAAAACCAAAACATAAATGCTTTTTAGCACAAAGTAGACAGTACCTATTTCTAGGTACCAGGTGCATTTCGCTATAACATGTAACAATGTTAGAAATACCATACATTTTACTAAATAAATATTATAAACTTTTGTGTCATTAAGCATAAAAAATTTATACAAATATTTATTTATTATGTTATTGGAATAGTACTAATTGCCAAGAACATGATAATTCAACTGGTTAATACCTCATCATCTTTGCGAGTAAAGATAAACTACCAATATGTCATTGCTTTTCTATACAACGCTGGATTATTAATATTATCAATTTATCATAATATTAACATTGAAGTAGATGGCTTTTGCAGGGAATCACTGTTATATGTTACAAGAAGGGAGGTGATCCATCGGTCTCAAGCCATTGCGAGTGGCTTTTAACAGTTCCATCAATGCCAGACGCAATTCAGTTCAGCTTCATCCCCATAACTTCTCTTCTTAGAGGTGTTCCTGGCAAAGGTTTTTTATCCCATGCCATCAACCTCTATCTTCGATGTAAGTCTTCAACTCTCTCTCAATCGTCCTTTTAAAGCAAACCCTACATTTTGGGTTGTTAAACTGAAAAGGCCACAGGCCCACAGTCCAGAAAATCTGGGCCTAACCGATATAGAGCTCATAGGGAAGTTGGTTAGTACATTATTGTATGCACGATCAACTTATCCAAACCACTTGAGTTGGTATTTTTTTATTAAAAAAATATATAATATAGACACAATAATTATTTCACAATTATTAAGGTGATAGATTGTAATTAGTGTAACATCACTTGCCACATGAATCACCCTAACTACATTATTATTGTACACTAATCACACCGTGTAGTAAAATTTGTCGCGGTTTAGATTTACTATTTAGAAAAAGAAAACTTTTTTTTTTTTTTTTAAATTTTTTTTAGCCAAAACAAAAAAAATGTTTAGAGAATGCACAAGACATTAATATCTTGACATGTCATGGATCGAGTTGAATTAGGTTGTTGCTCAACCTGACCACGTTAAATGTTAAAACGTCCATGTGTGGTGGTTGGGTACAATCGAGATCGAAAATGGGGGACACGTGATGGGCGACGATGATTGGAAAGGGGAAAATATTTTTATATCTCCACCAAATCTAGGTGGAGATCTCTAGATCTAGAACCTCCTCGAATGCCTCCATTAGGTTGGTTGGTTGTGTCGAATTTTTGTGTGTGAAAATCAGCAAAAAAAGTAGTCAAGAACTAGGTTAAATCGGGAATTGATCTTTTTTCGGTTTTTTGATCGTTCTGGTTTTTTAAAACCATGATAATAGGCTCTCTACCATCTTAAAACACCATGAACCTTTGTCTTCTTCATTTTTTTTTCCTATAATACAATAATACTAATTGATAATTAATGACTTATTGAACTTTGTAGATTTCATTTCTCGTTCATTTTTTCCCCTATTCTTTTTTCCTTATGCTGTTCATCTAATTCTTGTCCTTTATTTTGGCTTTAGATAAACCTCCTATCAGTGATTTACAGTACTTTCTTGACTTCCAATCACACAAGATTTGGGCTCCCATTCACAACGACCTCCCACTGTCTTCTGTCACAAATAGGGCTGCTCCATCATCGATCCTCCACTTTAACTTGATGGGTCCTAAGCTATATGTAAACCCTAATCAGGTACTTTCTTCCTTCACGTGCAATATTATGTCAAGTAATTTTATGTATCATAACTAGGGTCTAGGAATCTAATTGGTATGCCATGACTCAACAGGTTACCGTTGGGAAGAGACCTGTCACAGGGATGCGCTTGTATCTAGAGGGCATGAAATGCAACAGGTAAATGTAAATGTTAGTTTGATATTCATTTTCCTTCTCAATAATTCAATAGTAAGTTATATCAATTTTCACAAAAGTTAAAGATAATAATTTTTTAACGATGAATGATAAAATGGTGATAATCTTATATGAGAATCAATAATAGCTTACCAATTTAGTGGTTATGAAAAGTTTTGTGATCCATACTTGATATTGATTAGAAATGACCTGTATCTCAGGTTGGCCATACATTTGCAACATCTATCAAATACTCCAATGATGCTTGATAACAAGATAGACGAAACATCAATATGGCGAGGATCAGAAGATATTGCCGATGATCGATACTTTGAAGCAATACAGAGAAAAAAGTTTTCCCATATAAGCACAGCGCCAGTTAAATATGACTCTGGTTGGACCTCTAACGAAGATGTTGCCTTTATTGTTACAGGAGCTCAACTTCTTGTAAAGAAACACGACTCAAAAAATGTCCTTCATCTTAGACTCTTGTTCTCTAAGGTGTCGGATGCTTTCATTGTGCAATCAAGTTGGACACAAGTATCTTCTGGTTTTTCCCAAAAGTCCAGTCTTTTCTCTGCTATAAGTACTTCAATTTCGGGCAGCCCGTTGAAAGAGAAACAACCAGCTGTGGTGGTGGATTCTGGTGTGTTTCCTACAGGGCCTCCAGTGTCAGTACAAGCACAAAAGCTTCTAAAATTTATAGATATGTCACAGTTATGTAAAGGTCCACAGGATAGTCCTGGGCATTGGTTAGTCACTGGAGCAAGGCTGCAATTGGAGAAGGGTAAGATATGTTTACATGTTAAGTTCTCGTTATTGAACATTTGTTCATGACAAAAGAAGATATAATCAAATTAAGAGGAAAACACATCCAATTTTACACTCAATTTTACAACATGCTGAAGTAGTCAATTGTTAATGGTAAATAATAAGTGATAGGTCTATATAAACAGTAAACATTAGTGGGCAAATAATCTTGACTTCTCACAATTGACCTTGTCAGCATGTTGTGAAATTGAAAATAAAATTGGGTGTATCCTAGATATATTCGGATAAAAGGTTATGTGGGAATGCGATGAGAAGCCTAATTACAACAATTGTAGTGTCACGTGAGTAGGAAAGTGGAGCACTAAACCTTCAATGTCCTCATCAAAAAGAAATGCAAGTAATGTCACATGTACAAAAGTACAAGGTACATGCTTTCTTAAAGTAGAGGCCCCGGTGGTTGTCACACGACTCACACCCATTGCAAACTAAGCTTGTATAGAAATTCGATAGTCTTCGGCCAAATTGTGAACACATTTAATTATGTGAAACACTGACAATCATTAATGTACATTCTGATTATTTTTTGGTTCTTTTTTCGTTCAATTCGTTTTTGATCCCTGTAATTTCACCAATATTATAAAAAGATTTTACATTTGTGAATTTTCTTGTGTTCAAAATTTTTATTATCATCCAATTAATAATGGACAATAGTTTCATTAACAGCAAACAATGATGTATTCACCAAAAGCATTGTAACTCAATTGAAATATTTTTGAGAGAATATGTTTAGACCCCTTAAACCAGATTGTTTAACCTAATATATTAACCAAGTGATTACTTAGATTAATTTTCAGATATAGGTTAAAACAAATAAATTATATCATGCAAAGATGTGGAAAAGTAAATAATACCATGATATGATTACCCAGGAAAACCAATGAAACTAACCCGTTTCAAGATAAAAACCTGGAGAGTATTTGACCTAACTATCCTCAAGGTAAACCAAATTTACTATAAGAGAATCGAAATTTTTACAAAAGATTTAATCCTAAATCTAATGCTACCTCATGTAGTAATTTACTAACACGACCACGTGCAAGTTCCAAATCCACAAACTCCACTTCTTGGATTGACACCAACACAAGCACCCTTGCATGTGACTTTGAGATCCCACTCAAAAGTTTCAGCAACACAAACTCTCTAGTTTTTACTCCAAGACCACCCTTGAAAGTTTAAATCATCAACTATTGTTGATCTTGTTGCAACAACTTCAAATCTACCGGATCTAATGATATGAGAATGATTTCCGGTAGTGACTTTGATAGAGGAAGGCACAATATCTTTTAGATCTCACAAGAGCACCTCCAAAGTCTCTCAAAAACTCTGAAAACATAGTTAGAGTTTTCCTTTTTATGTTAGAAGTGTTTCACTTGAAACCCAAAACATTTAGGTAGAGTTTGGGTTGAAATAGAATTCTACAGAAATTTCATGTCTACGATTTTCGATTGATCGGATCTAAATTTCAATTGGTCAGATTTCACAGAATTTGAATTCTTCTTTCTGTAGTTTGTATGTTCTTATGTTCTGACTTGTAACACCTTGAGCATTGTCTAATCAAATCTATAGATCTAGGAATCTATATTTAGACAAGTTTATGATCACGGTTTGCCAATTGTTCTAAAGTTTTAGAACCTAACAATTTTGGTACAATTGAAATATATTGATGTTTTGAGTGGAGAAATCTAGGGTTTAAATTTCCAACTTCCTTAACTATCAAATTATCAACCAAAAAAAAAAAAAAGTAATAAGAAAATAATGGTGTATTCAGCTCCAATCTTTGTCAAGGCTCATTTAGTGCAGTAGTGTGTAAGGATATGGGGCTTACTCTGTTAACATTTATAAAGATTCAGAGAAAAGCACTACTCATTTTTATGTTATATTTCAAAAGGATTAGTCTAGTTATAATTAAGGCTCTTTGTAATGGTTAATAAAATTTAGACCACCTCATTATATACCTGATGTAAGACTCATTAAATGCCCACACAACACAACACAACACAAATTCAATTAATATTTAATCAATTTGGGGCATTACATCAATACTTTGAGGCAATGAAAGTATATTTTCCTCACTAGTTGTAGGGGAAGAGTTTGTGCATTGGTGAAGAAGGAAAAAGCAACAGCTTTTCTTGCAGGGAATCGTCCGCCTTGGGTTTGGGGGCTGATCACCACCTTGACTCGGTTCTCAACAAAGGTATGTTTTGAATTGAAGATTGAAATAAAAACACAAGTCAAGAGATATTGAGTAACCTGATTAATGGAAAGCCCAAATGATTCTTTTCTGGGAGTGAGGCATTTTATTATTTTTGGGATAATTACAGTAAACTCACCTATGGTATGGCTCGTGAGGAAAAGTTTCAATAGTTTGTGTTTTTGATCCGTGTTATGTTCTAATTTGTATTAAAAATGTGTTTCTCTAACGTCAGAGGGTGAGGTGGGTAATGGAGAGCAAACAGATTGAAGTTCACGTGGGCAAAGTGTAAATGATTAAACCACGGGTAAGCAAAATGAAAACGGGTCATACCGCAAGTGAGTTTACTGTAATTATTCCTATTTATTTATAAAACAAGTGTCACTTTTTGCATAAAATTTCTCTGCCACAGTAAAGATCTCTTTAGATAATTTCTATATTATTCAATGTGATTTTTACAGGGATGTAGAGCCTCCTCTACTATTCAATGTGATTTATAGGTCCATGAATGTCATTTAAGTAATCTATATATATAATAATAGGTGAAGTTATAAGAGAAATTCAAATTAGAATTCTAATTTTGCGTCATATGTTCTAAATTATTTATTCTTAAAGAGTTTTATTTCTTGATTTTAGAATCAAATGTCAGACTATATCATAAATATTCATTTAAGTGAGTTATTAAGTACAAAAACTAAAAAGTCTAAAATAAATGAATTGTAAAAAAAAAAAAAGTGCTTCATAATAATTTTTTAAAAATGGATAATTTACATTTTATATCTAATAATATTCTTACAAAAGTTTTTAAAGAGTTAACAAAATATAAAAATGACTATCAATAGCATTTGAATTATATATATATATATATATATATGAATTATATTATGCATTTTCTTTTCGAGAGTTTCAATTTATAGCGTCCGCTCCTAATTATATTACGCATCTTATTATATATCTTTAAGTGTATTAATATATATGCATGGAGTTACAAGCTAGTCTCTAACGATGATCATGTTGTCAATATACAGAAGGAGAAGAATAGTGCCACTGTTTGTGCAACGAATGACATGGGCAAAACCATATATATGTATAGGAATTAAAGGTATACCCAAGGAAAGAAACTGTGGATGCGGAAAATAAATTCCCACAGATTATAATCAAGTAGGCATATCATCTCAATAATTTAATAAAATAAATAGTAAGCATTTGATCTTGATCAAACGTGCATGTGCTATGTGTGTAAACTCTCTCATGTTCGTAAATTTTCTCAAATATTTTATTTATTGTTGCTGTGTTATCTATATATATATATATATATATATATATATATAACCGAAACCTCTGAAACTCTCACAATTTTTAACGTTAGCACAATATTTAAATATATATTTTTTAAATTATCATTTTATTTAAATAAAATTATTTTTGTTTAGTTCAAACTTAACTAGAAGTGAAACTCTATATCTCTAACAAGTTCAACTTAAACTCAAACTCATCATTATCATTTTTTTAAAATAAAATTATTTTTTTAATCAAAATTTAATAAGGAGTGAAACTCTATCACTTTAACAAGTCCAACTTAAACTCAAACTCAAACGTTGATAATCTATATAAAAACAAAAATTATGATAGGTCTAAAAAAAGTGAGACTAACGTTGAAAAAAAAGATACTCACATTGATAATTGTGGGTTTGGTTTTTGGGTTGAAATTTCTACTAATTATTTTTTTTTATTGTACATGGCAAATAAAACATCTTTATTTTTTTGGAGAAAAATCAAAGATGCAACCTATGTCTTTTAGCCTAGGGAACGATAAATTTTTATTCGGTATGTTATATATAAATTTGTTGAATTTGGTTTGGTTTTGAAGTAGAATTTGAGAATTCTATAAATTTTGAAGTTTTAAGTCTTTAGGTTTTTGGTATTTGCATCTCAGTAGGTTGATCTTAATTTTTCACCTTAAATGCTTTTTATTTAGGTTCATGTGATTTTTGGTTTTCTTATTAAAAGCTATGATTTTTGGTTGATTAATTATTTGTTTGGATTAATTTCAATTAATTATTTGTATGGATTCAACATATATAAAAGATAATGGAATCAAGTATTATAATTTTGATATTGATTCATGTTTTGAATTGTCTATATTGTTATTACTACGAGAAAGTCATATTGTTACTCAAATTTGAAACTTGGTATCTGTCTTCCTCATATCATAGTCTTTGTTTATATATTTGCAGTTTTATTAGTTTTGAGTGTGTGTGTGTGTATAACTATTAAGAGTTTTGCTTTATTAATTTAAGAATCGTAAATTATTTTGTAGGTTTCAGTAACTATGCACTTGCAACTCAATAACGTTCAATGTTAGACAATACTTCTAAACTATGGAAAAGTATAGAAATTAAATATTTCTTCATTAAAAAAAAAAAAA
This sequence comes from Quercus lobata, assembly GCF_001633185.2. Classification (NCBI taxonomy): domain Eukaryota; kingdom Viridiplantae; phylum Streptophyta; class Magnoliopsida; order Fagales; family Fagaceae; genus Quercus; species Quercus lobata. The sequence continues at coordinate 37,154,156 of NC_044906.1, read as the reverse complement.
AAAATACTAACTAGCAAAATGTCTATTTACTCATTGTTGGATTTTTATTTTCAGAGTTAATAGTTTTTCCGTGTATTGCACGGGTTAGCGACTATTTTTATATAACCGACAAAGAGTTTTTGTAAAGGGGTAAGTCTCAAAACATAAACTGTATAAAAAAATGAAGAAGATGCATGGTAGCGAGTTTGAGACACTTTTGAGAATGCATTAGCCGCAAGCTACATCTATATGGTACCCTAAAAGGTTTGGTCAAAATTAATTAGTTCCTTATAATTGCTTAAATATGGGCTACTACTTGATCAATATGGGCCGCATGGGCTCACATCTTGGATCCTTAGTAAGAGCTATTGTAATTTCCTTCATACAAATATTTCAGACTTCCACACCACGTTACCAACATGTTGCTGATATCATTTATATAAGGGGTATTAGAACTTTATTTAGTCAATTTTAGAGGATACTCAAAAGAGCTAGTAACAATTAAGCTGTCTCTAAGCACTTGTATAACTCAGAGATTTTCTTAACATGAGTGATCTTATGCGAGATCCAATGCAAATCCATACATTACTAAACACACATGCTCCAATTTGTTGCCAGACTCACATTCCAAATCCTTGGTATGAGAATGAGACACCGAATGCAGATAGTAGAAATCACTTTGCACATAAAATGATTAATAAAAAAAAAAAGACAAGAAATGACAACAACTATCAATTTTTTTTATATTAAATTTTTTTAAATTAAGGTAAATCACATGCTTGGCACATGAAGGTAGGGTTTTTTCTTTCTATTCGAACATTTAAAAACTCTTAGTATTAAAAGATTGCGAAGACTCTTTTGCCAAACAGTGTGCTAGCAAGTTAAATTGTGGGGTTAAAAACTTAAAAGCCTTAAGCCATTTCACTCCACATGCATGCATTTGATGCAAGAGCGTGATAGGACTGCCACTCATATATAAATGAACTAAAATGACACTGCCATATGTACTTCTCTGTCAATTTGGTACAAGGATTTTGTGGAAGTCTATGTATATACTTAAAGTGTTACTAGATTTAAGTGAGAGAAGTCTTGACACCAAATTTAGTACGAACTTTATAATGCATGCAAGATTTTTTTTATTTTTTTATTTTTTTATTTTGACAGGAATTTAGGTACACAACAGTATAAAACATAGAAAGAATAGGGTTTACCACCAATGAACAGTCCACCATATGGAAATATGTACATATGTGCAATAAGTTATATCCTCCTTCAACATAGAAAATCGATTTTCAATTTCTTTATGACAAGCTTCATAATTACAGCCATTATGAGTTTAATCTAATGCTTGGCAAAACGGTAACAAAGAAACAAGTCAAGATGTCGGTAGCAAAACTTGCCACTCTTTTATAACTATAACTAGTATGTTGTCATGTGATATACGGATAATGTTATAATGTTTTATGTAAATTATTTTTGGAGAATGTTATACATATATTATAGCATATTTGTTACAAAACTTTGTTAGTAATGAGTTTAAGTAATGAGCAAAAAAAAAAAAAAAAAAAAAAAAAAACAACTTTGGTGTAATATTGTATAATAAAAGCATATTAATTCATTCCATATTATTGATCTTTATTATGTGATGTAATAAAGAGCTTCATTACAAAATCTTATTTTTATTTTATTTTTATTTCTTCATTGCTTTGTTATTGTGGTATGGCGATGCTTGTAAAGCTTGTTAAGGGGTATATTATCATCATCTGTTTCTTCATCTTCAACATTTGAAGTTTGGTCCATCCCTATTTGTTCAATTTCACGTGGACTAACCGGAGGGATGCTCATGTCCTCATCCAAGAAAGAATTGACAGGTTTTTTGTCAACATTGACTGGTGTACGTTATATCCTGAAGCCAGAGTGACTCATTTGACCAGATGTCACTCTGATCACAATCCAGTTTTGTGGGAAACAAATCCTACTAGTTGGGCAAGGAAAAATAGGTTCTTCAAGTTTCAAAGCTTCTGGCTTTCGGACCTCTCTTTTCCCCAAGTGGTTCAAAAAGCTTGGGCAAGGGCTGCTTGCCTCCAGTAAGCCATTAGTAAGTTCTCCAGAGATGCATCGGATTGGAATAAGGGGCAGTTTGGGAATATCTTTGAAAAGAAGAGAAGAATTATGGCTAGACTAGGAGGGATTTAGAAGGCTCTAGCTGATTGCCCTTTAGTGTCTCTCGTGGATTTGGAAAGGAAGCTGCAAGCATATTTATGTTGTGTTCTCAGCCAAGAGGAAGAATTATGGGCGCTTAAGTCCAGAGTTCATTGGATGCTGTATGGCGATAGAAATACTTCTTTCTACCATATTTCTACGCTAGTCAGAAGGAAAAGAAACTCCATTACAGCTATTATGTCCAATTCTGGGGAGTGGCTGCATATTGAAAGGGAAGTAAAGGAGGCTATCCAATCTGGGTTTTCTGAGCTCTACACTACATCCTATAGCTATTTTGCTCTTAATATCCCGGTTGGCTCTTCTTGGCAAGCTCGGCTCTTCGATGAGAAGCGCGTTAGTATTGAGGGAGGGGTATCAAATGATGAGATTAAGGCGGGGTTATGGTCTCTCAAGGACTTCAAAGCCCCAGGTCTTGATGGTCTTCATGCTGGGTTCTTCCAACGATTTTGGCTTATTGTAGGTAAATCAGTGGTGGAAGAAGTTAGAAAGATCTTTGCTGCTATGGAAATACCTGAGGAGTTAAATAGGACATACATTACTCTTATCCCAAAAATTCCTGGGTCGAAAGCTCTTAATAATTACTGGCCCATCAGTTTGTGCAATACAGTGCATAAGATTGTCTCTAAGATATTCGTTGCTCGGCTGAGACCTTTTCTTGGAAAGCTCATTTCTCCCCTTCAATCTGCTTTTGTCCTCAATAGAAGGGGAACAGATAATGCCATTATTTTGCAGGAACTTATCCACACGATCAGTAGAATGAAGGGAAGGCATGGTTTTATGGCAGTTAAAATTGACCTGGAAAAAGCGTATGATAAACTTGAATGGGGTTTTATTAGAGAAATGTTGATTAGAATCAACTTCCTCATAACCTCATAAAGCTGATAATGAGTTGTGTGTTGACGGTTTCCACCTCCATTGTGGTGAATGGGGGAACTTTAGATCAGATTCTGCCTTCGAGGGGCCTTAGACAAGTGGATCCCCTTTTTCCATATATATTCATCCTTTGTATGGACTTCCTTGGCTAACTCATCGAAGAGAAGTGTGGTACTAACAAATGGCAGCTAGTTAGAGAAAATAGGAGTAGTTTAGCTTTCTCACATCTTTTCTTTGCGGATGACCTAGTTTTTTTTGCCAAAGCTAATCCGGAGAATTGTGCTGCCATAAGGGAGGTGTTAGATCTCTTTTGTAGCAAATCGGGTCAATCTGTTAGTGGAGCAAAGTCTAAGGTCTATTTCTCCCTGAATGTTGACAAGGATAGTAGGGAGGATTTTTGTGCTATTTTAGGGGTTCAAATCCACTCATAATCGTGGTAAATACCTTGGTATTCCCATCAAGCATCCAGGGTCCTCTGCACAAGATTTCAATTTTGTGCTAGAGCGAGTTAAACAAAAATTGGCGGGTTGGAAGGCCAATCTTTTGTCTTGGGTGGGCCGATTTGTCCTTGTGAAGCATGTCGCTTCTACCATTCCAAACTACGTGATGCAATGTGGCCATTTACCTAATAAAATAACCGAAGGCATTGATCGAGTTAATAGGAATTTCCTATGGGGTTCAACAGATTTGGTGAAGAAAATGCATTGGGTTGGTTGGGACAAAGTCACTAAGCCAAAGGATGAAGGGGGTTTGGGAATCCAATCAGCTAAGGGCAGGAATTTGGCCCTCCTATCAAAGCTCAGTTGGCAGTTCCATACAGAAGGGGAGTCTCTATGGGTAAAAGTTCTAAAAGGAAAATACTGCAACACTCGAAGATTGAGCTCTAGAAATAGAGATAAGCTTCTGTGCTCGAGGGTTTGGACAGCAATGAAAAAAGGATCTGAGATCTTTCAAAACAGAGTGAGGTGGACTTGTGGTAGAGACAGTAACCTCAATTTTTGGCTTGATAAATGGTCTAGTCTTGGAGCTTTGAGTCAAATCCTATATGGCCCCATGACCATGGAGATTGCAAACTTGACGGTTAAAGATGTGGTGTTTGCTGTGGGGGTGGAATTAGTCCATCACATCTTTTGAATTTCCTGAATCTGTCAAGCAGGAGCTTTAAGCTATGCCTTTTGCATTGGCATCCTGTGAAGAGGATAAGTTAACATGGAAGGAGTTGGAGCATGGTATCTTTAACCTTGGATCAGCTTACAAGTTAGCAACATCACAGGGTTGTACAGATTCTTTCAGGGGTAAATGGATTTGGAAGGTTAGGACGTTGCCTAGAATACAATCCTTTGTGTGGCTTTGCTGTCATGAGAGCATTGGGGTGAAGGAGTGCCTCAATCGAAGGGGCATGCTGGCTGATAATCAATGCCCTCTTTGTCATGCGTCTAGTGAATCCATTTTACATGCCCTTCGTTATTGTGAAGTGGTTAAACAAGTTTGGTATCAGCTAGGTGAGAATCGGGGCAGCAGCTCCTTCTTTAGTAGTAACTTATAGGATTGGTTAGAGGTGAATGGTACAAAACAACGTACTGTTGGTCGGCATGCTGTGTCATGGAGTATAATCTTTCTTTTTGCTATTTGGCTGATTTGGAAACAAAGGAATCAGGTAGTGTTTAAGGGGTAGAGGCCGAACCCTTGCTTAGCCAAGGATATTGCTCGCAGAGCCTTAGAGCTCCATTTCTATGCTAGTCCATATAAGGATGCTATCATTAGAGTTTGCAAACCTGTCCGTTGGAGTCAACCAGCTTGTGGATGGGTTAAATTAAATATGGATGGCTCCTCTCTTGATAATCCGGGTCTAGCAAGGGGAGGGGGTCTTCTTCGTGATGAGGGAGGTAAATGGATTGCTAGTTTTGCTCGCAAGATCGAAAGGAAAACCAGCTTCATTGCAGAACTTTGGGCTCTTCTTGATGGGCTTAATGTGTGTCTTAACTATAATTTTGCTGCTATGGAAGTGGAGTTAGACGCTAAGGCGATAGTAGAGGCCATTGCCAACCCGTATTATACTAATGTGTTTGTATCTTCTCTAATGGAGGATTGTAGGCTCTTGGTGTCCCAGATCCCTCAGGTTTGCTTTAGGCATTGTTTTCACGAAGCCAATAGGTGCGCTGATGCCCTTGCATGTATGGGAGGAAGTCAAGCCATTGATTTTGTCTTTCTTGCTTGTCTGCCTGTGGACTTAGTCGTTTTTAGATTTTGATTTTCTTGGTTTGTATCTGAACAGGCTCTGCCTTGAGTTTTTGTGCTCTTCTTAGTTCCTTTCACACCATTTTTTTTTTTTTTTGGAGCTTTTATCTCTTTTTCCTTTTGTTGCATTATTTATGTTAATCACTAATGAAATGGCATTGGATCAAAAGACTCTTGACTAGATCTTACAAAGTTTGGACTTGCAGATTTGTTGTTGCTAAGATTTTTCTTAGGTATTTGCATTCATATTAAATTTTAGTGATATGACGGTTTTTTTATTTTTTATTTTCGTTAATTTAGGAGTACTGTAGCAAAAGAGTTAATATAGCATATTGGATTGTATATATATATATATATATATATTTTTTTTTTCTTCCATACCTTTTTGTCATTTGAAGGTTCATAAAAAATCTTAGCAACTAAGTAATTTTCAAAACCATCCTCCCGATTGAATTAATTCAAATGAATTAGGAAAATGCATTTTTTTCCTAAAATTTTCTTCAAATCATGTGGGATTCCTTCTCCAATATCAATTTGCATAGGAGGAATTTAATATATATTATGATCAATAGTTTTACAATAATTTAAATAAGTTGTACCTCAGTTTGTTTTTAGCATTTATTTAGGATTTTCTCAGTATCTTGATCAAATATTACAAAAGTTGTTTTGTCAGTTGCATTAAAAACTTCAATTTGAATCATGTATCTTTAGTAGTTTGCAATTTTATATATAATAGTTATAGTGAGATGAATATATTATAAATATTTGGAGAGTATGTAGTTAATGTGAGTGCCTCTAACCTTGGGATAGGGAGATTTGTTTTTGTTTCACATTTTGCACACCAAAATGATCCTGAATGTGGTTTGACATTCTTTCCACAAAGCACGCATGAAATGTAATACCAATCTATCATTGTATCAATGTTGCTTATTGTTGCAATTAATACCCTAGCAGTTTACATCCTGCAATGAACTTTGAAATTAATATGTATTAGTTTTTTAATATAAATAATATGATGTATTATTATTTTTTCTTGTAAATGATGAGTATAATTTGAAATGATTAGCGAACCTGTTTCGTAGGATCTCATTCCTACCATTGAAATTTTTAAAGAAAATATTATGTAAATTGAAAGTTCAAAAACGTGTAAAAAGACCTTTGAACGTTTAGACCCCCAAATAACAACTTAATCAATTCAAGCAATATGTCAAACAACTAGTGTGCGGAAACTTAACATATGCTATCATACGAAATTGATTAAATACTATCTAAGCCATAACAAAATAAAATCCACAGCAGATAATTTAAAGGCAAAGATAGAGGAAGGAAGATGCAAACACAAAGACAACACGCGATGTGTTATCGAAGAGGAAACCGAAGTCCTCGGCGAAAAACCTCTCCGCCGCCCTCCAAGCGGTAATCAATCCACTAGAAAATATAGTTGGGATACAAGGACAGCAATAGACCCTCCAAGCCTAATCTACCCAGTGCACCTAAGCCCTCCAAGTTTCTTGCTCCAACGAGGTTGCGCCGAACCTTTTTCTTTTCTAGCTTTCCGGATTCCGCTACTAGACCGTAGCATCAACCAATGAAGATTGGTTCCTTCCTAACTGCTTCCCAGAAGTCCAAACAACAGACTCACAATGATGATGATGGTGAGAACCTGGTTTGGTATAATGCCTCTCAAGGATTTGACAATGGAGAGGAAGAGAGTTGAGGAATTTGAAGAGATTCTAAGGTAGAGATTGTGGGTGAAACAATCTGGTTTTTCTTTAGGGTTTCTCTCTCAAAATTCTCTCTGGAAGCCCTCTTTCAATCGTGGGTAATAGGGGTATTTATACTGGAGTGGAGAGGAATGTGAAACGTCAGAATTCTACAAAACAGGGGTGGCTCGCGGCTTGACTAAGTCGCGAGATCCAGTCGCGAGATAACCGTATGGCCAGTTGTCCTGTTTTGTCCTGTAGTGCTCCAGCTAGCAGACTGTTCACCTTCCAGCATGCTTGGCACGTGAGGTTGCTTCTGGCGGCTTGAAGCCGCGAGTCATCCGCGAGACCCAGCCGCGACACTCTGTTTTCTTGCACACTCTTGAGCAAACTTCACTCTATCTCACTCACTACCCTTACATCAAACCCACCTAAATACAGGGTTACTAAATGCTGAATTACAAGCAAATTTGGCACGGAATAAAGCCAATAAGATGGTTGAATAAATTCAACCTTACATAAATGGCATTTTGTGAGATAGTATATGCTATTTATTAGACTTTTTTTGTTATTATAAATTTTAGAAATATGCAATTGTCAATTATTTTAGCAACCATAGAAATCTCAAGATTTATATATATTTTTGTTGCATTGATTGATGACAAAGAGAATTTGCCTGCATAAATTGCATAGAAAATTATTAATAGACAAAAGCGTATTGAATTGAAATTGAAAAAAAAAAAAAGAAAAAAGAAAAGAAAAGAGGAGGACATGATTTCATGAGAATGAAATTTTCTATAAGTATCATTTATACGTGGGGGAGGAGGAAGAGAGTTTGTAAGTGCATAAGAATTTTTGTTTTGATTTACACGTGGAAAGAGTCCGATTTGGGTCATAATATATAAGGTAGTAACTAGGCTTTGACTTTTCCTAAAGTTTGGTCTATTTTTAAAAGTAGTTCATTTTGTAGAAAATAACATCAATATATATATATATATATATATATATATATAACAGAGAGACCTCTCATGAGAGTGTATGGGATCCTACCATATGACGTTCTAATTTTGTATTTAGCATTTTTTTTTTTATCTTTATTCATTAAGTTTTTATTTATTTTTTATTTTTTATTTTTACTGTTACTTAGAAGTTCATGTTAACTTATTTTTCTGTTATCTCATTAATCTATCATTAATTGTTTCAGCTTACACTACACATTTCTCTTTTCTTCATGCCTTTTAGCATTTCCATCATTTTACTGAAAGTAGTAATTAACAAGATAAGGCCATTGAGAGAGATGGAGAGATAGAGAGACCCAAAAATATATATATATATATATATATAAATTGATTAAAAAATTCATTTCTTATCAAAAGTCGTGTGGTATGTGTCCTGGGAAAGCCATCTTGGTGTTCTTATTGGAAACATATATTTGATGTAATAATAATCATGAACCTTGGAAGGGTAAAAGAACTAGTCAACCACTTTTCATTGCGGCCACTTTAGTATTATTATTTTTGGTTTTGTACCTTAAAACCAGCAAAACCCTAGAAGGGTTCGACCCATAGACCATAATATGAGTCTCGTACTTAGTTACTAGCTACTAACAATCTGAGTTCAGAAAGGAACAACATGGTCTAGTGGATCGTTTTAATGTTTTATATTACAGGAAAGCGATTAAATGGGTTGGAAAAGAATAAATAGAAATGATTAGAGAGGAAAGAATTTTTTATTTTATTTATTTATTTATTTTAAGTTTGAGATCTGATACGTAAACACTTTGGAGGCACTCCATCGATCAAATTATTCCATTATGTTTTCAATATATATATTTGTTGTCATTTAAGATTTGCATCATCTGCTGAAAACAACAGCTGTGATTTAGATTATATCCTTTGCAATCAACACAAATGTTTAATTGTCGTTTATCCTCAGAAAAACAAAAACAAAAATGTCTGATTTAAATAACTTTTGTACTTAGGGATCCAAAGACTTGTGTTTATTATTTTTATTCCTATAAAAATCAAAAGGTCAGGAAGAGAGCACGGAACATAAAATAATACTATATGAGCTTCCCACCTTGTCACTTTTCGCTGTTAATTGATCTGAAAAACTACATCTTTTAGTTTACATCATTGCTTACCTATCAGATGCAATATAAAACTGTGGTCCATGCAATAAATCGGAGTATATATATATATACGTACAGTGGTCCATGCAATTAATAAATTTAAAGACCTAGTAGGTTTCCGTACCTATTTAATTTTAAAAACAATGTTTCATTTTATCACATGGACAAGGGTTACTCCTTTTTTATGGAAAAGAAGACTTTATTGAATTGAGAAACAAAAAAACAATCAAAGACTAGTTTCTTTCCTAGCAAAACATAGAGGACAGCTACTCCTATCAAAAGAACCAAAAAAAAAAAAATTACAAGTTAGAGACTACTTAACTAGTGAGTGAGCTGCCATATTAGCTAGCTAAGGAACCCAAAAGATAAACACATTAGAATAAGTACTCCTATGATCTAGGTTGATGGTTGCCTAGCACTTAACATTTTCTCAAAAAGAAGATGAGCACTAAACTCTGCACAGTTTTTTATGGAAATTTTATTTGAAAATAAAATTGATTTGGTGTAAAACCCTTCTTATCAAGGATTGTAAATTCTAAAAGATGCTTTTCTTAGCATTTATAACCCAAAAATTTGCCTCATCAAAAATTGTAAATGCTAAAAAATTTACAATACTGCTACAGTACGCTCTCATTTTTGAGACCGCACTGTAGCACAATGCTATCAATTTTTTATTAACTTCTCTCTCTCTCTCTTCCGTGTGCTCCCATTTTTTTTTCTTTCTTCCTTTTCACTTTCCTTTTCACTCTCTCTCGTGCTCTCCGTCCCTCTCTCCTTCTAGTGCTCTTCGTCACATGCCACTGCTGATCTCGTGCTCTCCATCCACTCCTTCTTACTCTTTCTTTCATTTTCTCTCTACCTCTCTGTTTCCCTTTCTCTTTGAATCTCGAGTTCGTGGGTCTTGGGTGTGGCCGGGATGCGATGCTGGATGTGGTTGGGCTACGGTGGTTTTTCATGGATTGTGGATCTCTACGGTGGTTCATGGTGGGTCTCTACGGTGGTTTGGTGAGTGGGTTTTGCGATTTGATATTGGTGAGTTTTAATTTCAGTGGTTTTGATTGATTTCAGTGGCTAGGTTCGTGGGTTGATCGGGGTGGCTTTGGGTGCTGGGTGTGGGTTGATTGGGGTGGTTTAGAGATGGGTGTGGGTTGATTGGGGTTGTTTTGGGTCTTTGTTGTGATTTGGTGATTCTTTGATTTGGATGAATCTTTGATTTTGTGGCTTTGGATGTGGAGGGTTTTTTTTTTTTTTGGTTGCGGCGATGGTGGGTGGATGTGGTGGTTGTGAAATGGGTGGGTAGATATGGTGACCGGTAGCGCTATGTTGTGAAAGAGAGATAGAGGAGAGAGAGTCAGAGAAAGAGAGAGGAAAAATAAAAAAGAATAAAAAATGATAAAGAAAGAATATTTGAATGAAGTGTTAAAAAAAATAGAAGTTTTGATGGAAGGGATGTTGTAAAGTGATGTGTTATATGTTATAAAATTGGGTTTTGAGATGGTAAATGCTAAAGTTTTTAGAATCCTTGATAAGAATGCTCTTATACATGTCATAATTTTTCAAACATTGATATACTTTTTTACCATAGTACAAGAATTATATTTATTGTAGAAAGAAAAGAAAATAGATATAAACATAAAAAAAGAAGATCGAAGAGGGAAAGAGTGGAGTGGAGAGAAGATTGGAGCATCGAGGCAAGAAAGAAACTTTGATAGATGTTTTTAAACAACCTCTAATTCAGCCTTAGGAACAAAATATAAGTAAAAACAGAGTCAAATAAATAGAGAGAAAAAAGCAACAAGTTAGAAACTTGATAGATGTTTCCAAACAACTTGTAATATATAATCTCACCCATCAGCTGAGTAATACACGGTTTGGTTGCTGATTTGCTGAGAAAAAGTAGTGAAACAGAAAGAAAGCATTTTATCTTTGGATTTTAAAAATTCAAATACCAAAAAAACTACACTCAAATTAACAATTTAATAACGAACAAAAAAACCCATAAGCTAGACCAAAATTCATTTTCTTCTATTTCTGATTGGTTAGGATTTATATGCTCAAGGGTCAAAGATGATTTTTTTTTTTTTTTTTTTGAGTGAAACTTATTTTATTGAAAAGTAGACATTTGAGGCTTCATAATGAACACAAATTCGATGAAATTTGGATTTGAAACAAATGAAATATAACAATTATTTGAAGTTGGCATGATTGTGTTGAATCATAGAATTTCGATAGAGAATTTCGCTGTAATTTGGAGTTCGAATTTTGATGAAAGAAGGGCTTTCACTATGTGTTTATGAAATTTTGTGTTCCTATATAAATCATTTGTCGTATAACTTTTAGAGACAAGAAGAGAGGTTATATCAAAACTAAAAACAAACATAAACATATATATAGAAAATAAGGCCACAATTTGTGCCATTCAGTGACAAAACCTTTTGACTTCTCCTTGTGCTTTATAGAAAAATTATTATTTGTTGTTGCTCATTTTATGATCTCAATGAAAGTGTTTGATTGTGTGAAATTACAAAACTCTATTCCAATAAGTTTACTATAGAAAATCCCTTCAAGAAGGTGCCTTGGATGCTCTAGAGGTTCTGGTTCGTGTGGAGTAAATTAATCGCAATTGAAAGATTCCAAATATTTTGGAATTACTGCGGTGGAGAGACAAGCGAGTCATTTGCAGATTTTGTGAAAGTCCAAACTATTTGTAAATATTTATTTATAGTAGATTTTATAGGGGACTATCTCATAAAGTTTCTATCGGCTAGCCAAATATTTCCTCAAGTCAAATAGAAAGTTATTTTGTATTATAAAACGTATAAAAGTTACAATATCTATTGTAATTTGAACTCAATTATATATATATATATATATATATATATATATATATTAAACATATAAATTTTTGGGTTGAGAAATTCATAATTTAAAATAGTTATAGGAAGCACAATAGGTATTTATTGTTCTCACCTGCATACTCAACAAGCAGGTTATCTGGAAACTCTGTTAACACAATGCATTTTGATGGTGCCAAAAATCGTCAGTAAGTCACACAGTTTTCACGTTCTCAAGAGAACACCTGTGCAACACAGAAAAAGAAGACCTTAAGAGAGTATCGGTGTGGTATCGGCCGAATACCCTCCGAAGGTCAAGTTAGAGAACTTTCACAACTCTAGAGTACCAGAGCTGGGGTAAATTATGCATACTTTGGTTTGTGAGGGTTTTGGGGTTTTTATAGTAGCATAGGGTTGACATCCATTTCTTGGCATAGAAGTCAATGCATTCTGGTCGTCTCATTCAGGTGTTGTTGATCTCGAGGCACAGCCGTCGGCCTTGAGGTGTAACCATCAGCTTTATGATATCCCCATTTATGCCTATGAAAGCATAAGTAAGGTCGACAGGTTCACTAGGGCAGTTAGCTTTGCCTTATGTGACCAAGCTTATCAAACTTTCAGAATTACCCCTATTAGCTACCCCCTACCCATAGCTCTGTCGGTTTTAGCTGACGGGCTATGGAGTTTGATTTGTAGCTTTTTTTTTTTTTTTTTTTTTTGGAAAAAAGAAAGGGGGATTTATTGATGGTTTCTCGAGTAGCCATTATTAAATGTTGGAACACATGGCAAAAGCTAGTTGGCCTTGTTTTTGAACAAGAGCGTCGCTTCGTCTCCCATGCATTTTTCGTCCTATATATATATATATATATATCTCACCTCCTCTCCTCATTTCTCTCATTTCATCATTACTGATCTTAAGAGAGAGAGAGCTCATCATTTTGTCTACCTTGCTTCCGTCAACTTACTGATCTCATCACCTTTGCTGCCATCATCTTGTTGAGGCTGTCACTTCTCAAGGAATTGTCTACTAACTCTATAAGTACTTTTCTTTTCTTTTATTTTTTCATTCTATCTTTTATTTTTGTTTTTTCTAGTTGGTCGTTAATTCTTTAGAGAGGCTGTCAACTTAGGTTCTTAGAATACCTCTGTCGCTTGTAGGTGAATAGATGTCTAGAGAAGCTACGAGTGAACAGTTGTCAGTTCGTGAAGGAGTGGGCTATGACAAAGTCTTCCAGTCAAGTCACCAGCCTAAGGAGGGCTTTTCCTGGTCATCAGAGAGGGAAACGTCCGCCCATTCTCCTGATGATGAAGTGGAAAGTTATGGAAGGGATGGTAAGGAAGAGAGAAAAGAGGGTGAGGATGAGGGTGATGAAGGAGAAGAGGAGGGAAAGGATGACGAGGACGAGGGTGAAATTGACGGGAGAGCCTCTGAAGAAGGAAATTCTAGAAGCCCCGGGGATGGCCATACTTGTCCATTTATTCTCCCCAAAATATGGATTGTCAACAACTTTAAGTCGAAAATGACGGCCAATATCTTTAAGAATTTACGGGACCGTTATCAAATTCCCGATCATATCCCAATCCGTCTCCCTAGGAAGTTTGAGAAATGCTACTCGGGGAAGACCGCGGATGTTGGCATGTACGATGCCATGTTTGTGGCAAGACTAAGGCTACCACTGATGGCATTGCATCATCAATTGGCCAATTTTCTTGGACTATTCGTCTGCCAAGTTGCTTCCAACGCTTGGAGGATATTCATTGGAGCCGAGATCCTATAGGGTCGTCTTAGTGGTGGGAACCGTCAGTTTTCGTTGGACGAGTTCTTTTGGTGCTACAGACCCCAGCATATCGTCTCGTCTCAAGGGATATACCACTTTGTTGCGTGGAAGAAGGAGCTTAGGCTTGTGTTGGATATGCCTGATTCCAATAGGAATTGGAAGGGCAGATATTTCTTTGTCCAGGGATAGATTGGGTATGCCATCCAGAGGAGTGGGTTACAATGCCACATGGCTTCGACAATACTTGGGGTATTGTCAAAGATTCAGGTTTAGCGCCGTTAGTTTTCCCTTTTTACTTCTTTCTCTGTTTATTTGTTAAGTATTTAACGTCGTCATTCTTCTTTTTCAGCTAGCGTTTGTCCGCGCATAACTGATGAGCAAGAGTCTTTTATACATCAGGTTCTTGAGATTCCTTTTAAGGAACAGAAGTGCAAGGACCTGATCACTCTTGATACTTTGCAAGGCTATTGTGGTGGTCTAGAGCCGACACCTGTAGCACATAGGTTGAATAGTTACTCCCGTTGGCGTAAGTTCTTCCCCTATTACTTATTTATTTCCGTCGTTTCCTTGTCGTCTATGTTTAACTCCGGTCCTTTGTCCTTACATTAATGGAGGCGGCAAGAATGAGGGCATCGGTGAGGGCGTCAGCTGTAGCGCGTATGAAGGAGGAGAAGAAGGAGAATGGGAAGGAAGGAACGTCCTTGTTAACCCCTAAAGTCGTTGAGAAGGGAGCGCCTAAAAGGAAAGCTAATGGGAAGGACGACTATCCTTCTAAGAAAGAATTAGTCACCCTTGGGGAGAAATAGCCCAAGAAGCCGTTGCCACCCAAGCCGAGCCATGGAACTAGCAAGGGCTTAATGACGGCATCAGGCCCTGTCAGCCAGGGAACCCATCGTCTTCTTACGCACAAAGGATAAGCCGTTGAGATGGTTGAATCAATCATTAAGGACACGAATGTGGATCCTTGTGCTGAGTAGGAGACGGAGGACCTGGGAGTGTCGGGTCTTTTTGACCTCTTTAGGGTATGTTCTCCTTCTATACAATTTTACTTTATTTTTTCTTTGTCAGCTGACGGTTGTGTTCCATTTCCAGGCATTGGTGCATATGAAGGCACTCCAAGATAGGTGTGTTGTTGAGGAAGGGGTAATCAGTTGTCTTAGGAAGCACAATGAAATCTTCACCAATGAGCAGGATCAATACAAGGATGTCTTTCGTACTCTTAACAAGGAGGTGACAGAGATGAATGAGAAGTTGAAGGAGGAGACCCGTCAGCGGGAAAAGGAGTAAGAGGTGAAGGCAACTTTGGAGAAGAAGCTGACGGCTTTCTGCGGACAGGTAGAGACGGCCAAGGCTGACTCCGTTACAGAATTCAAGGCTTTACAGCCTTTCATTGACACCTGTGCTGTCTACAATGGTAACGGGTTTAAGGATTGCCTGAAGTAGGTCAAGTTCGTTTACCCACACTTGGATCTATCCAAAGTCACCATGGATGATCCCCTGCCGTCAACCCCTGCTGGTGACACCATCTTTGAGGAGACTGACGACTCCATCGAGTCAAAGTTGGATCCAAAAAATGATGGTGTTGTTCTTACTCAACCTGCTATAGAGAAGCTTGTCACTCCTTTGATCCCGCCCACTGAAACTCCTCAAGATGCTAAAAACCCTACTCAAGTTGCCTAGGATCCTCCTTCCAAAGACTACAGGAACCCTCCAGTTCAGGACGTCTAGGACCCCTTAGTTTAGCTTTTTATTTTTTAATGATAATTTGTTTTGTGTTTCGTCTAATTTTCAGACAATATTAAGTGCCCTTCTGTTTTTAGGCCTTGCTTGTAAATATTTTATTTATGGTACATTGTTATTATTTTATATCCATCACTATTAGCATATTTTTTCCATATGTTCTTTATTCTGAGATATGCGTATGTCCATCTGGTTCTGTGTACATGTGTTAGGATGTACTTGTCTCCCAAACGACTTTGTGGATATCTAGGGTGAACCCGTCTGCTTTTGTGGACTTGTTCACCTTTAGGCATGACAGTGAACTAGTTCTATTTGAGGACCTGATAATAAATCCATCCACCTGTGGGCTTCATAATAACCTCGTTCACTTGTGGATTTTATAAATTCCCCCACTTGTGAACTTGATAATTTTAAGGCATCCCCACGAGATGAACTCATCCACTTTGTGGACTTAATAATGAACCCGTCCACTTGTGAACTTAAATAATGAATTCGTCCACTTGTGGACTTAATAATGAACTCATCCACTTTGTTAACTTAATAATGAACCCGTCCACTTGAATAATGAACTCGTCCACTTGTGGGCTTAAATAATTTCAAGGCATCCTTGTGGGATGAACTCGTCTACTTGCGAACTTAAATAATTTCAAGGCATCTTTATGGGATGAACTCGTCCACTTTGTGGACTTTGTAATAAACTCGTCCACTTATGGACTTAATAATGAACTCGTCCACTTGTGGATTTAAATAATTTCAAGGCATCCTTGTGGGATGAACTCTTCCACTTTGTGGACTTAACAATGAACTCATCCACTTGCGGACTTAATAATGAATGTATCCACTTGTGAACTTAGTTATAAAAGTAGTTTGTAGAGACACAGGTCATATCTGAATAACTCTTCTTCTTATGATAAATGCGTGCGTAAATTAAAAAAAAAAATTGATCTTAAAAGGGATAAAAACTTGCCTTTGGGGCTTAGAAAGTACTGTAAGTAAAAATTAACTAAAAGAAAATTGACTGGAAATGAGGAGTGTCACTCTTCATGCTATCATTTATTGGTAATATTTCTTGAGATGCTCGGCGTTCCATGGGTGGTGTAACTTCTGCTCGTCTAATGTCTCCAGGTTGTAGGTGTTTTTCCTCTGCCATGACGTGACTTTGTAGGGTCCTTCCCAGTTAGGTTCAAGTTTTCCATGGGAGGGATCTCTTGTGGCACCCATTACCTTCCTTAGGACGAGATCCCCAACTTAGAAGTCCTTGTGTTTGACTCTGCAGTTGTAATGTTTGGTCATGAGGTCCTAGTATCATGCTAGTCTTTGTTCAGCTGCCTCCCTGACTTCGTCCACTAAATCAAGCTGTAGACGCATGGCCTCGCCTTTCCGTCTTTCATCATAGTTTTCCACCCTATAGCTTATGAGTTCGACCTCAGTTAGGATAACTGCCTCACTTCCATATGCTAGTCGAAACGGCATCTCTACTGTAGGTGTTTTGGCTGTTGTCCTGTATGCCCATAGTATGCTTGGCAACTCTTTTGGTCATATACCCTTTGCCCCTTTGAGTCGAGTCTTGATGATTTTAAGCAAGGATCGGTTCGTGACCTCAACTTGTTCGTTGGCTTGAGGGTGGGTGGGGGAGGAGTAGTGGTTTTTTATTCCCAATTGTGAGCAAAAGTCCCTGAAAGAGTCGTTATCAAACCGCTTCTCGTTATCTAAGACCAAGACTCTAGGGATCCCGTATCTGCAAACAATGTTCCTCCAGACAAAGCCTCACACGTTCTTCTCTGTGATGGTGGCCAGGGCTTCAGCTTTTATCCATTTGGTGAAGTAGTCTATGCCGACTATTAGGAATTTCAGCTGTCTCATTACTATTGGGAATGGGCCCATGATGTCCAATCCCCATTGAGCGAAAGACCATAGCGCCATCATTGGGGTGAGCTCTTCTATCGGCTGTCTGATAATGTTGCTGAACCTTTGACATTTGTCACAGGCTTTGACATATGTTTGGGCATCCTTCTACATAGTAGGCCAGTAGTATCCTGCTCGAATCAGTTTGTGTACTAACGACCGCGATCTTGAGTGGTTCTCATAGATCCCTTCATGGACTTCTCTCATTACATATTCCGCTTTTTTAGGGCTTAAGCACCTTAGGAACGGGCGGGAGAAGCCTCTTTTGTACAAGATGTCCTTTATCAGAACAAATCATGCTGCTTGGACCTTCAGCTTCCTTGCGACCTCCTTACTGTCAGGTAGTGTGCCGTTTTTCAAGTAAGATGCTAAAGATGTGGTCCAGTTGCTTTCGAAACCTATTTCCTGCACATCGACGAAATCTATTAATGGTGAAAATTGAATAAAGGAAAGTATCTTGCCAGGGATGATCATATGTTTTGCTAATGCAGCCTTGGCAAGACGGTCGGCTTGCTCGTTCTCTCCTCTTAGAATTTGAATAATATTGGCCTGTAGGTCGTCCACCCTTTTCTTTACTTGCTCTAGGTACTTCTTTACCCTCTCGCCCTTACATTCATAATCACCATTCATTTGGTTTGTGACGACCTAGGAGTCATAATGAATAACCACGCTCGTGGCCCTTGCTGCTTTCGCGAGATCTAGTCCTGC
Source organism: Quercus lobata (assembly GCF_001633185.2). Lineage (NCBI taxonomy): Eukaryota > Viridiplantae > Streptophyta > Magnoliopsida > Fagales > Fagaceae > Quercus > Quercus lobata. The sequence continues at coordinate 37,136,044 of NC_044906.1, read as the reverse complement.
TACTAGAGTTTCGTACTTCGCTTCATTATTGGTCGTTGGGAAGTCGAGACGCACCATGCATTCAATCTCGTCTCCTTCTAGAAAACAAAGTACAATACCCGCTTCGCTAGCCTGTTTGTTGGATGATCCATCCGTGTGGATACTCCATTGAGGATAATTTTCTGCCCCTTGGCCTTCCGTGTTAGTGAACTCCGCAATGAAGTTAGTGACCACCTGTCCCTTAATGGAAGTACGCAGGCGGTACTGTACGTCGAATTCGCTCAACTCTATTGCCTATATTGCCATTCGTTCGACGGCTTCAGGATTGTTCATTGCTTGCCCTAGGGGCTTGTTAGTTAAGACAACCATTGTGTGGGCCTAGAAGTACGGTTTGAGCTTGCGGGCTGTTGTAACCAAAGCAAAGGCAAGCTTCTCCATTGGTGGGTACCTCTCCTCTGCGTCACGGAGTGCTCGGCTGGTGTAGTACACGAGCTTTTGTACCTTGTCTTCTTCTCTAACTAAGGCCGCACCAATGACAGTTGGGGATACAGTTAAGTAGAGGAACAGTTCTTCCTCTAGTTTGGAGGGATTCAGCAATGGTGGGGAAGAGAGCTAGGTCTTCAGATCCTCGAATGCTTGTTGACACTCGCTCGTCCACTCAAAATATTTCTTCAGCCTAAAGAAGAAAGGTAGACACTTATCCGTTGCCCTTGACATGAACCTATTCAGCGCGGCTACCTTGCCGTTGAGGCTTTGTACTTCTTTCACATTATTTAGAGGTGCCATCTCTATTATGACTCGGATCTTGTCTGGGTTGACTTTGATACCTCTCTGAGACACTATGAACCCTAGGAACTTCCCAGTTGTCACCCCGAATGCACACTTGCTCAGATTGAGTTTCATGTTGCAAGAGCGAAGGGTGTCGAAGGTCTCCCTGAGATCATCCAAATGATTGTCCTCCCTTCGACTTTTTACTAGCATGTCGTCAATGTAGACTTGGATATTTCTTTCAATCTGGTGTGCGAACATCTTGTTCACGAGCCTCTATTATGTCGCCCCTGCATTTTTTAGGCCAAACGACATCACTTTGTAGCTGAAGAGGCCCTTGGTGGTGACGAACGAAGTCTTCTTTTGATCCGCTTCATCCATTTTGATTTGGTTGTAACTAGAAAAAGCATCCATGAAGCTCAGTAATTGGTGTTAAGCCGTAGAGTCTACTAAGACATTAACCCGCGGGTGGGGGTAGCTATCCTTGGAGCATGCTTTGTTTAGGTCTGTAAAGTCCATGCATATCCTCTATTTCTCGTTGGCTTTCTTGACCATCACCACATTCGCCAGCCAGTCAGGGTAGTACACTTCTTTAATGAAGTTTGCCTCTTGCAACTTACGGACTTCTACTGATATAGCTCGGTCTCGTTCTTGGCCGAACACCTGCTTCTTCTGATGGATAGGTGGAAAGGTGGGCAACACATTCAACCTGTGCACTATGACTTCAGGGTCGATCCCGGGCATGTCTTCATGGCTCCAAGCAAATACATCCTGGTTCTTTTTTAGAAAAGTCGTGAGTACTTGGCAGACCAGCGGGCTGGCAAAGGTGCCGATCTTAGTCGTTCGATCTGGTTTGAAGTTGTCGAGAAGTATCTCTTCAAGTCCTTCAACGGGTTTTGCCATTGTCCGCTGCTCTTCTATGTTCATTGTCTGTAGATGATCGTCCATCTCTAACATTGCTATATAGCACTCGCGTGCAGCCACTTGGTCTCCACATACTTCTCCTACTCCATACTCGGTGGGGAATTTGATCATCATGTGGTAGGTTAAAGTTACGGCCTTTCACGAATTGAGGGTAGGTCATCCTAGGATAGCATTGTATGTGGACGAGCAGTTGACAACAAGGAACGTGACATCCTTAGTGATCTACTGAGGATAATTACCAACCGTTATGGGTAACATGACTACACCAAGAGGGAATACTTTTGTCCCTCCGAACCCAACGAGTGGGGCGTTGGTTGGAATCAGCTGTTCTCTATCAATCCTCATTTGTTGGAATGCCAGGCAGTAGACAATGTCAGCAGAGCTTTCATTGTCAACCAGGACCCGGTGTGTGTTGTAGTCTTCTACCTTTATGCTAACGACGAGTGTATCATCATGCGGATGGTGGAGAAGTCAAGCATTTTCCTCTAAGAATTCAATGATGGGATTTTTGAACTGTGCCATCTTTGGTACGAAGCTTGTCAGCTGGACATTCTGGACCATCCTAAGGTAAGTCTTACGAGCCTTTTTTGATGAGCCAGAGGCCGCTGTGCCTCCACAATCATTCTTATGTTTCCTACAGGTGGCCTGGGATGCTCATTCTCCCGACGGGCAACCTGCTCTTGTGGTAGGTCCACTCTTTCCTTGCTGACGAACCTCTGCAACTTCCCTTATCTGATGAGAGCTTCTATTTGTTACTTCAAGTCGTAGCAGTCAGATGTGTCATGGCCATAATTATGGTGAAAGCGGCAGTACTTGTCTCTAGACCTCTTATTGGTGTCTCCTTTTAGCTTGCCGGGAAATGTCAAGGCTCCTTCATCCTTGATTTGCATTAAGACTTGGTCGATTAGGGTAGTCAGCAGGGTGAAGCTTGTGAACCTCCCTGTGGGGGGTTTGGAGCGCCTATCCTCCCGTCAGTCTTTGGTCCTTATTGTCTTTTGTCCTCTGTCCTGCTGTGCCTACTCCTATCTTTCCCTCTTCTTGGGCTTCTCTTCTCGGGCCAGCAGCGCACCTTCCGCGTTCATGTACTTCGTTGTCCAGTAGAGTACATCCGACATAGTCTTTGGATCATTTTTGTATAAGGAAAATAGAAACTTACCCTTTCGTAACTCATTCGTGAATGCAGCCACAAGTATCTTGTCGTCAACTTCATCAATCAAGAGGGCTTTTTTGTTAAAGCAGGTTATGTAAGACCTTAGCGTCTCATCCTCCTATTGCTTAATCAGGCATGTAGTGGACTTCTTATACTTGTGTCCCTCGATAAAGTGTGAGGCAAACTGGGCGCTTAACTCCTTAAAGGTACTACTGGAGTTGGGCGTCAACCTGCTGAACCAAATCCTTGCGGGGCCATTCAGCATAGTGGGGAAGACCCTGCATATGATCTCGTTCGTCACTCCTTGTAGGTGAATCAGGGTCTTGAAAGAATTCAGGTGATCTAGGGGGTTCTTGGATCTGTTGTAGGTCTCCACCTGTGGCATGTGAAACTTTAGTGGAAGGGGGAACGAAGTGACGGAGGCGGTGAATGGTGAATTGGTTTGATGGACCAACTCGTCAAGGTCGCTTGACACCCGTCCTCTAAGGGAGTTCATCATGAAATCCATCCGTTTCTTTATCATCTGCATCTTTGCGACCATGTGTGGTAAGGCTATTTTTGCCGCAGATGGATGGCTTTATCTTGTTGCTCTTGTCTGCTTAGGGCATTGCTGCCCTCCGGCCCTTCTTGGTCCCTTCTCTCAGCGCTTGTATCTTCTTGGTCCTCCTCTAAGTGTTAAGCCCTCCGTTCTTTTGGCGCAGTTACTCCTCTAGGTCATGGTTTTGCTTGGTGAGACGTTTTACGGCTGTAGCGAGAGTCTGAACCTGTCTTTCGAGAGTGGTGGTATGTGGTTCGTCTACTTGATTATTTTTGGTGGTTGCTATTGAGCGAGTAAGTACTATGCAACTCTTTGTTTAGGAAGCGATAGTATGGCTTACAAATGAAAGCTTTCCCACAGATGGTGCCATCTGATGATGCCAAAAATCGCTAGTAAATCACACATTCCTCACGTGCTCAAGACTACACCTGCGCAATACAGAAAAAGAAGAACTTAAGAGAGTACCGGTGTAGTACCGATTGAATACCCTCCGAAGGTCAAGTTAGAGAATTTTCACAACTCTATAGTGCCAAAAGCTAAGGTAAATTATGCATACCTTGGTTTGTGAGGGTTTTGGGGTTTTTATAGTAGCATAGGGTTGTCATTTGTTCCTTGGCATAGAAGGCCTTTTCTTGTATGGAAGATCTTCATGAATGTGTATCTTGCGAGATCTTTTCCTTATAGGATCCCCCTTGATCAGGGTTAATCGTGGGGTACAAGATGTTTCCTTATATACTCATGTGTGGAGCCCATGCAAGGCCATGTTAGACCCGTCAAAGGTTTACTTATCCCCTTCAGCTTCTTATCCCGTCAATGCATTCTGGTTGTCTCATTTAGGTGTCATTGATCTCGAGGCGTAGCCGTTGGCCTTGAGGTGAAACCATCGGCTTTATGACATCGCCGTTTATGTCTATGAATGCATAAGTAAGGTCGACGTGTTCACTAGGGCCGTCAGCTTTGCCTTATGTGACCAAGCTTATCAAACTTTCAGAATTACCCTTATCACATTTCATCTTTTATTGCCAAACCAATGCATTTTCAGAATATGATCAAATTGAACTTAAAAATCATTTCCAAGAAATTAAATAACAAAAGAAAAGAGCTAGATATAAAGATATAAAGAAGTTCAATAAAAAACACGGGATATTTTCCAGGTGTATATGTTGAATGAGAACAACCTAATGAAAATAAGGTTACATGTTCAAAATCAAAGACGAGGGTCTTGTTTACCTAGGCTAAAATCAAATTCGGCTGGAGTCGGTGTTTTGGGCTGTGAAAGAGCTAAAACTACATAAAATATTGATTAACCACTTCATTGGAGTGCAAAGAAGCTAGGTCGAAAGTCGAAACTATTATTGGTTTCTTCTCTTTATTTCTATGATTCTCAAAAGAAGAGTTGGACAAAAAGAATGAAGAATTGATATAAAGTTATAAACAAACTATTGGTTAGGGTACGATCACTAGACTTCAAGTATATGGACTAGTGGACTTGGCTAGCTTTAGGCTCGGTCTTCGTAGTTTTGCTATGATAAAATCTTGAAATATAATGATCGTACCAATAATTCTATCACAATATCTACTGTCCCTTTCTGTTGCTGCAAATATTCTTTTGGTTACGTCTATGATCCTACCTTAGAGTCTGCCCATTGACAGGTTGACTGGCCCAAGACAGACTCATGTTTGGAAATGATCAGGGTGAGATAATTTTTTAATAATCTTATTCGTTTGTACGTATAACTCTTGAGAAAAAAAAAAAAGAAAAAAAAAAAAAAGAATAATTCCTAATATTTTGAGTGACAGAGCTTGGTCTGTGCATGTGTGAGCATTTTAGAATTTACAATTAGATTACATCTTGGAGAGAGCGAGAAAGGCCGGTGGGTGGTGACTGCTTCTTTAGTGGTCCATCATATCCTGGCTTGGTAAAGGTAGTCTCAGTCTGAAATGTATAGGAAAGTGGAGTTATAATGGGGCTGAACATTGGCCGGTGTGGTCGGTATAGGGAAAGATTTTTGGGCTGTGCTGACCTTGTTAGTGTTAGGATTTGGACCCCTGATCAAACAATGTTAAACTTAATTTTATGGTCAAGTGGTTAATTAAGTCAATTATGTATGTTAAGACATATGTGATTCACTTGTTAAAAACATATGTCACTATTTTATGTAATTGGCTTATCCTTTGATAAAACGTACTTTACTTGTATTTGGGTAGATCTAGGATGTGTTTAATACTTCAAGAAACTGTGTTTCAAGATCAAGTGGTGAAGGCATGCAAAGTCTGTTCAAGATTCAAGCTGAAGAAATGCTGTTCATTAAAGCTCGACAGCTGCTCGATAGCACCTCAACAAACAGCTATCTGTCGAGCTTTATGAAAAACAAAATTCCAGTTCTGTTTTGACTCTAATCCGGTTTTATGTGTTTGGGTTTTCTTTTCTTCTAACCCTAGACATATAAAAGGATTATTTTAAGGACTGCCAAAGTGTTCACAAGTTGCACAAGCTTTGAGAATAGTTTGTTCAAGCAAATTGTGACCAGAGACAGTTTTGCCCTTGTTCATCTCTTCTGAAGAAGTTGCTATGTATGTGCACCTTAGGGTTTTGTGACCAAGCATTTTCTTGATCTTCATCCTATGGATGAACTGAAGAACTTTGCAGCCAACAACCTTCTCTAATTGGTGATTGAAGTCGTGTACTGGGATCCGTGCAATTGGTTAGTCACGTACTTGGGGGCCGTGCATCGAAAAGGGAAATTGTCACTACAGAACAAGTCCAATTGAGTATTGGAGTAAGGGTTCAACTTTAGGTTGGTATAAGGTATTGGGATTCTTTTATTTGTAACTGCTTATTGTGATAATAGTGGAATTTCAGGAATAGTGACCTGAAAATCATCCGGTGGGGTTTTTGCCATTAGGTTTTCTCCATTCGTAAACAAATCGCCATAATTAGTTTATTGGTGATTTGTTTGTACTACCACGCGTTTGCATATTAATTTGATTAATTAATAAACTTAGCTAATTAATCAATTAATTTATCACAAGGGGTCAATTCGTTTTTGGCCTATCAATGTAAGCTTTAGGTTAAACATAAATCATACATATCATTCATCGGAAAATATAAATAACATAAAATATGATAATTCAAGAAAACTAATGAAACAAATTAGTTTCAAAGTAAAAAACTTGGGGGGACCAATCTCAAGAACAATCCACTATCAAATAAAATTTTATAGTCAAGAATATTAAATTATTTGTAAACTTAACAATGATTATCAAACCTAGTTCTAAAACCCTCAAACTTTTTTGATATGAACCTGCCCCAACATGAACCTCCAGTTCACGTTTTGCTCTTCAATGCAGTACTTGATATCTGAAGTTTGGGCTGCAACTTTGTTCCACCGGTACTTATGGAATAAGGATGATATCCAGTAGATACTTGAAAGAGTAGAACGTACAAAACCTCTCAGATTTCAAAAGATTGGCTCTTTAAGACTTGAAAAACGCATTTCAGGGTTTTCCTTATATACCAAGTAAATCTAGACTAAAACTATAAACGTTTAATGGTCTATTAGGCAAGATTTAAATTTTGTAGAATCCCATCTCAATCAGTCAAATCTTTCTATCTATCGATCGAGCCAGCTTGATTTTGAATTTCTAAACTTGCAGCTTATATGTTCTTAAATTCTGACTTGCAGCACTTTGAACAATGTCTAATATAACTCATAGACACTAAGATCTATATCTAGACAAGTTTATGTACATGGTTTGCCAACAAACAAATTATTTAGAACCTAAATATTTAGAATCTAACATTTAGTATTCTTTAAAGACAAACCACTACTGTGTCGTTGGATTGAAATTCCGGCTACGATCGTGGTAGTTTTTATTGGAATAGTCGTTGGTGCTCCAATCTCTGGTACAAAAAGAGAAAAAAATTACTCAACCACAAAAACAAAAAAATGATAGCGGATCTACAGCTGAAAAGAAGATCTCAACATTATGAATCCAAAGTTGTAGATCTCATTAAGAGGAAGTAGATCTACTTCAAATTGGCTTTGATTTGGGTTGAGAAGTAGGGAAAAAATTGGCCTTTGCCCCTTTCAAAAAAACAGTCCAGCATTTTGCCCTCTTTCCCAAACTAATTAGGGAAATAACTCTCTTTTGAAACTTGATTTTCTCAAAATCGAGCTATGCCCTATAGTGGCGTTTTTAAGGAGCCTATATTGACGTTTTAAGGACCTATAGTGGCGTTTTGTAACTCGATCTCCATGAAGTCGAGTTATAGGTAAAAAAAAGAAAAAAAATTGCATGTAACTCGACTTCATGGAAATCGAGTTATAAAACGCCACTATAGGTCCTTAAAACATCACTATAAACTTAAAACGCCATTATAGGGCTCTATAATTTTTTTTTTTTTTTTTTTTTTATAACTCGATTTTGAGAAAATCGAGTTTCAAAAGAGGGGCATTTCCCTAATTAGTTTGGGAAAAGAGGCAAAATGCTGAATTTTTTTTTTTTGGAAAGGGGCATTTGCCCATTTTCTCCGAAGAAGTAGATTTGGTTCAATCTACGAGCACCGCACCGGCCCAGTGGTCCATGACAATACCTCAGAGTGAGAGATGGAATGGAACAAAATTGCTTCAATGGGTAACCCTTCAATTTTAAGTTACCTACGGTCGTTTCTATTCCTTGTTAGAATCAAAAACCTAGAAGTGCTTTTCGAATTGGCTTGCGTTGGCAAACCCTAGACTCCATCGACCATCGTTTCGCTCATCATTTGCAACCCCAACTAACGGTTTGATTGGCTTGGCATTAGTTGGCTACATTAGTGACGGGTGGTTGATGAACAACACTAAATTATATGGACATAGTGGTACAATTATAAATTCGTGCAAATGCTCGTTATTGTCTTTGTTTATTAGAAAATGTTAAAATTATTCTTAAGTTTACTAAAAAAAAATTCAATCATTAATGTGAAAACTAATGTGATTAGTATTTCTTGAACAATGTAATAAATAAATATCTTACTAAGTGTCTTGCAATGCAGTGTTAGTGTTTGGTTTCCTTTAGTAAAGTTTGAACCCTTCCTACTTGTAGCGATTGGATTATCAAAATAAATAAATAAATGATATCTTAGTTAATTTAATTTTTGGTGATGAAAAATCAGTTTGTAAGACTTATTAAATAACATTTGTCGTATCCACGGTTCTTGATCAAAGAATTCCCAAAACACTCTAGAACCTTAACATTAACAAGATCCTATTATTTTATTCGAAGAGAACATGCCATTTGTCTAATTTGATTGATTTTTTTTGGGTTGACAGATTTTACTACTTTACTTTGCTCAAAAGTTGTTGAATGATTGAAAGGCAGAAGTGAGAAGTGGAAGTCAAAAACTAATATAGTTTAGCTCGACTACAAGTTGTTGTACATTTTATTAGAGGAATTTTTTTAATTATAATTTTAGAGAAAATAGGATACTTATAGGGTAGGATATTAATTTGAATTTTTTATGGATTTTATTTACTTGTAAATCAAGTTTTATGAGACTTTAAATTGGACCCTTAATTATAAAATGAAAATCATAAACCCACTTTCAATAAAAAAAATTTAAGTCTTTTTTTTTTCTCTAAAATTTTTGGGTAAATTAAAGATATCAATCTTGCCGATTTAGGTGTTCAAGAGTTTAGTGGTGCACTAACTCTTCACTAATTCTTCTCTTTCTACTCTCTCTCTCTCTCTCTCTCTCTCTCTCTCTCTCTCTCCCCTTTTTATTTTTATTTTTTTATTTTTTATTTTTTTAATAAAAATGTTAATTCAATACTTGCAACAATAGGGAGAGATGATTTGAAATCTAGTCAATTTTATAAAGAAAAATACATAATGTCATTGAACAACAAGACTCTTAATAGTCATTTTTTATTTTTAGATATCCTAAATTATCATACAAAGGTTGTCACTCATGCAGGGTTAGGAATTTGGACCATGATTCATAATAATGCAAATGAAGGAAACAAACACATGGAAAAGAATATCCGGACACAATGCGCTCAATCACTATTTCGCGTTCACTAGGGTTGCTTTTGAGATGTATGATGAATTCACCCGAAAACATATATAAAGCAGAAAAAAACAATAGGCCACCATAGAAAAGAAAAAAAAAAAATTCCATGCCATACTTTTTGTTCATTGGGAGATTTAGAATTTAAGATCTATTTCTAGGATCACACAAGAATCACAAAAAGAATCTTTGTGATCATTTTGTAGAAATATTTAGATTTTGGTAGGACTATTCCCACTATCAAATTAACTGTATCCACCACTACTGATTGTTAGAGAAGAATTATTAGACAAAATTATTCTTTTTTATTGTTAATTGAGAGAGAAAGAAGTGAATAGTTTGTCTATTATTTTTAATGTTGTTATTATTCTTATTGTTTTTCTTTTGTCAGGCCATGGATAAAGCAAGGTCATCCGTGGAAATGAATAACCCTAACCTACACACTTCATTCTTAATTCTATTACCTTATGTTTTAGGGTACATTATGCCCAAAAAAAGAAAAAGAAAACAAAAGAGTATATTTTTCCTAAAAATTTCTTTAAAAAATCATTCGAAATTATTAAATTGACTTCCTACCAACTATTTTTATTGCAATATAAGCTATAAAAATTATTAAGTAACCATCATACTCATTATTAGAGGCTGACCTTTGATTTTGATTTTTAATTTTTGAAGTAGACCTTGAAATTTTGAATGGTTAACTTGAAAGCGATATATCACCCTCACCCAATTCCAAAAACATGATACATTAGTTCCATAAGGAGGGAAAATTTAGCAAATTCATGCCACATATAGTGTATAAATTCTACTTTAGCTTAATCTAAGTGTATATGTATGAGAAATTCTCTCATGGAGACTTGAATTTCGGTCCTTGCCCCCCATCTCAACCCACAAGAATTTCGTACTTGTGGAACAACTATCACGCTAAGGGTGCGCGATGGTTATGTAGTGTATATAATAGGTAGTTGCACTTCCAAACAAGTTTTCTATGACATGCAACACTAATATTAGAATGGAACTTATGAAACTTGGATGGTACTGACCAAAACGTTTCAAATACTTAAGTTAGAACTCAAAATGATAAGGATGCAAAGTATGGACAGGTGTAGGGATTTTTCTCATACGTTACTAAGGGTGATATTTGATATATAATTAGATGATGCATATGATTTTGTATTTGATGGGAGATTATGGGAAACCTAGCTACAATTATGGTTTTTTTTTTTTTTTTTCAAAAGAAAAATAAAAATAGCTGTTTTGTGCCTTTTCTTTAATTATTGGTTAAAGGAATTTATTTTGAACAATAATAGAACTATTATATTTTACTACATATGTCTTACAAACTGATATATTAATTTTAAAAACATAAAAACAAAAGTAATTAAGAAAGTTATTTATTATGTTGTTGATGAGGAGTCCATCACGTTCATTGCGGTGTAAGTTTGTATATATTTTATAGTAAAATTGGTAGCAGTTTAATTTGGCATTATTTTTTTCTTATTAGTAACAGTTTTAGCACTTTAATTGTTGATATTTTGTTAATACTAAATAAATGATAGTTTTAACTTTTTCTTTCTATACTTTGTCCCCCTTTAACTTAAAATGCAAGTCTGTAGTTTACCAAGCATGTTGGTCCATTTAGTGTTGAAACACAAAAACACAAGTGCTTACATTCACCACATTCACCTCAAAATCATATCTCAGCTTCAAGGACTTGGAAGATCTCTTTATGGGCCTTTACCATAACTTCTTATCAATAACATTCTTACTGTTAGGTTCTAAAGATTTAGAATTAAATATTTAGAATCATTATTGTATTGTGTTGGCAAACCAAGATCAAAACATGTCTAGTCTAAGTGTTTAGACAATGCTTAAATAAGGGTGTTTCAAGTTTTGAAGTCTAGCTGTTTGCAGAAAAGAAAAGTGAGGTTCTGCCTTTCTCGATCGATTGAGAATTAGGCTCGACCGATCGAAAATCGCAGGCATAGTTTTTCTACAGATTTTTAAACAGGCCCAAGCCTACAAGAATGTTTAGGGTTTCGCTTAAACTTCTCCACATATAAAAGGGAAACCCTAGTCACATTTTGAGAGAGTTAAAAAAGACTTGTATGTTACTCTTTGTGAGATTTGAGAGGTTTTGTACTTTTGAACTACACAAAAATCTACCGGAGCCAAAACTACAATCAAGCGTTGGTAGAACTAGTTGCTGCATCAAGATCAACAAGTGAAGGTGATCTGGAACCTTTGAGTGGAGTCTTAAAGTTACAAGCAAGGTGGCTTGTGTTGGTATAAATCCAAGAAGAGAAGGAGTCCGTGGATTCGGAGCTCACACATGGTCGTGACAGTAAGTCTATATGAGATAGCATTAGATTTAGGGTTAAATCTTTTGTAAAAACTCCAGTTCTCTTATAGTGAATTTGGTTTACCTTGAGGATAGCTAGTTCAAATCCTCTATAGGATTTTACCTTGAAACGGTTAGTTTCATTGGTTTTCCTAGGTAATCATATCGTGATGTTATTTACTTTTCCGCATCTTTACATGATATGATTCTTTTTGTGTTTAACCTAGTTCTGAAAAATTAATCTAAAAAATCACTTAATTAACAAATTAGGTTAAACAATTTGTTAAAGGGGTCTAAACAAACTCTCACTTACTACCTAGACCTTCCTTGTTTGCAGGGTCTTAGTTGGAACTACTTCAACATTAGCTCTTCATATGAGCATCTAATGTTTCCAGTTTGAAAGAGTTGATCCATTTTGTCTTGATTTTTCATTTCAAAAGTAGAAAACTCATGACAATATGTATAGATTAAAAAGAAAAAAAAAAGGGATATGGGTAAAATACAGAGAATGTGGAAGGATTCGATTGAGCTAATGGGAACGTAGGAATAGCCAAGGAAAGTCACGAAAACAAGGGTTTTGGGGAGCAAAGCAAGACTTCTGGGAAACTTCATGAGGAAGAGGTTAAAATATTACTAAAATTTCACAATGGATTGAGAGTGATAAACTAGCACTTATCCCAAAGGTTCACGTTAATAAACTCCGGTTTTGACCTGAACAAGTTTGCTTAGCCTAATATAATTAAGCAGAATTTTAGGAATTAATTAACATGGAAAAGAACTCATTAATGTTATAAGAGAGATTAAATTGCAAACATGACCAGAACCAATCTTGTTTGCCCTTCAAAAGATCAATCTTCATTTAAAAAAGAAAGTTTAATTATAAGAGTGATGTTTCATTTATTTATTTATAAAAAATTCAGTAGTTACAATAAGTGAAAAAAGAAGGAATTTGAACTTTAGTTCATTTAATAAAGGAGACCAATCAATATCACTAAAACTTCAATAATATAAAAATAATGTTACTATTACTAAAATTATTATATTTATCTTTAAAACACCAGACATTTAACTTTTAGTTGACCTCACAATATTGTACCACATAAACTTTTGAGATCTCACAATCTTGTACATTATTATTTTAATACATATTTTTAATTGAATTTAAATTCTATTCTATATTTAAATTTTCCATTAAATCTTGGCATATGATGTTTCCTATAAATGTTAGAATATATTTATATGAGTTTGTAGTATGTATTTTTATTAGAATCTCATTGTCACTCTCTTGTATGTGTGTGTGTTTGTTTCTCAAAACCAAAAATAAATAAATAAATCATATTATGTTACTTTTCTGTGTATTATATGGTTACCGACTAGTTATAACACTTTTGCAATAAAATTAGTCGTAATTTTAGGAATTATCTTTAAATAAATAAAACTTTAATTTTATAAACTTATTAATGATAATAACAAAATTTAGTTACAAACTCGGTTGTAGCTTAAAGCTCACTTAAAATGATTGTATACAAATCATTTAAAAAGAATTACACATGTTATCTTTCTATTATATATATATATATAACTGAAACGTTTGAAACTCTCACAATTTTTCATATCACCACTATTTTCTTTTTCTTTTATTTTAGATTATTTTTATTTTAGGTTTTATATCTTATATATTTATTATTTCTCTTTAACGTGTAATTATCTTATCAAGTGTTACAATAGTTTAGTTTAAGTAAAACTCTATTAGATATATGTTTCAAAAACTTGAAAATTCTACTTTAACTAAAACTCTATAACAAAAATTTCAACAAATATATAAACCCATGAAGTTTAGCCTCTCTTTTTCTATAGATTAATATTCTCATTGGAGTGTGATATAGAAAATTCTTTTTACAACACCAATTAAGGTATATGCACTATTCTGAACGTATGAGGTATAATCTAATCTCTATTGTAGTGATACTTCCCAAACAAAACAATACTTTGTGAACTAAATACTCATATATTTATTTTATGGTTGAATTTTTGTGATAATTTCCAAATTTAGTTTGTATTCTTTGCATCACGCTTTATTAAAAATTAATTAAAAAAATTGAATTATTGGTTTCAGGATTTGGATTACTAACAGCTTTAGTAAAGTTAAAGTTTAAAACAAAGTAGAATTGTTAACTGGTAACTTTTAACTTATACAAAATTGCTTTTCTTAAATTTAAAAAAAAAAAAAAAAAAATCTTGAATTGATAAGACAAATAAGCAATGGGGGAAGGAAAAGAGAAGATAGATAATGAGGGCATCACAATCCAACACATGATTGCCAAAGTTAGCACATTGCCTTACTATTTGAATTACGGTGGTTTAAGAATTATAAATTTCGTTCTTTGTTTGTTTGTTTGTTTATATATATATATATATGATATATATGATCCAGTTTTCATTTTTACTCAATTAACGCTCTTTTGCATTTCAACTGGTATTTCTTAATTTTTTTTTTTTTCACATTTAGATATTCCAAAATCTATTCTTTCCAAATTTCTCTCATTTGTGTGCATGATGAGGGTTTGTTTTATATATTGGCTTAAAAGTGTTCAAAGGATTTTTTTTTTTTTTTTTTTTCATTTATAATAATTAAGCAACCTTTACTTAATATTTGGAATATTTATTTGTCTTCACTCTCTAGCAAAGTCATTTTATTCATCTGAAGGTTGAGACTATATATAACTGTAAGGACACGATTCTTTTGGGGCCCAATAATGATGTTGGGCTCGCACGTGAAAGATTTCTCACAATATAATTTGTAGAGAGTGGGCTTGAAAAGCTAGCCGTTGGGCACGGGGCGATATTCCAGTCTTGATTTTGGAGGAATTCATATAAAAAGAGGAGTTGGGTTTGAACATTTAAGCCCTATAGTGTCGCATCCCATGGGGTTGGACTCCTCGGACTTGATTCGAGGATCATTAAGGTCCTACTCCGGTTCCCCAACGGTGAGTTTTTTTTTCTCTGATCTGCATGAGTTGTTGAGGTCTTTCTACCCATGTCGTCTCTTTTTGGAGGTAGGATGGGAGCCCTCTTTCCAGATTCACTTACCTTTTCTTTTATACTAGCCTGCGTTCGCTGTCCTTCGTCCACGTGTAGGGTCAACCTCTACAAGACTGATATTTGTCCCATCAATCTAATCCCGGAATTGTTGGGGATGGTTGATAAAGCTGAAGAATAGGCTCTGTTAGGTGCAGAGTCTTATTTGGGAAGGGTAGTAGGGATAACTTTCTCAAGATATTTTAGATCTCCTTACAAACTTGTTCCTATACCCCTTTTCTCAATGGAGCTTTGGGTCTGCCGAGGACTAAACTGTCCTCGGCTGCACCTCCGGGCCATTTTTTGTTTTATATTTTTGAGCTAGGGCCATAACCTTTTTCGGCTTGGGCCTTTGGACTCCCTCTAAGCAAGTGGGCTTGGCTCATAAATTATTGGGCCCCACAATAGCCCCTCAAAACCTTGCTGTCCAACATCTTGGTTGGAATGGGGGGTTTTGATAATACCAAGCCTTTGACTGACGCTGGCGACCCTTCACCTGCCTAGGAAGCGTAACGGTCTACGAGATGCTCCTCTTAATTTCTTCACGACGCGCCTATGCCGTTTGGTTATCCGAAGCGCTTCTTTAATATCTTCCCTTTACGAGACATCCCAGATGTAACGGTTATTGATGGCGTGGGAGAATGAATACGGGCGCATTCTTGTTTGCAGACTTCCTTGGAGATCTGAACACATTAAGTACTCTCTTCTTTGTCCCCTATATAAAGAGGAGAAACAGGAGTTGCTTCTCCCACAGACGAATCCCTTTCTTCCCCCCCAAAATTTGAAACACCCAGATTCCTTCCGGCGTTTACTTTTACTCCCCGGTTATACCTTAACCTGAAACACACTCGCCATAGTCATAAGCAATGAAAAAACTATTCCCCTCCCAGAAACGCCATGTCCTAACGAAGCTTGAAATGGCTCGGTCAGGGCAAGGATGGCGGAGACTTAAGATTTGTCATCCCTTCCTTTCAGCCAAAATCCGAAGCAGGGGCTCATCACGTCAGATTTTCGGCGTGACTGAGTCGAGAATTTCCATCATCGTAACCAACCGCTTTCTTACGAGCATACCTAATATGGCCCCAGTGTGTTAGGAGTCAGGAACGAGGCAGGGGCTAAGTGCCTCCGCTTCTTCCTCTCTTCGTTCACTAGTGGCCCCCTCCGCCTCCCTTTCTTAGTCTTCCCAGCACCAGATCCATTCTGGTGCTTTCTCTTCTCCCTCTTTTGCTCATTTTTCTTTCTTTTCATATCTTCTCTCTTCTTCTCCTCATTCTTTACTCATGTCCTCCATCTTCCTCATTCATCTCCTCCATCTTCTTCTTCCTTCTCCTTCAAATTCTTCTTCCTTCTCCTTCATCTTTTTCCAAAGAAGGTTCTTCTTTCGATATGAGCAATGCCGAGGCAGAGATTGGAGAGACTTTGAAGACGAGTTTAAAAGACACCCGACTGTTTACTTATCTGTACTGCGGATGTTAGTGTTGCTTCGGCAGCTCACCTTTTGCATAGGCTCGTTTGAGCCCCTCTTTGTACGTTGTAATAATTTCTCATATTAATAAAATTGTTGTTATTTTACTTCGCATGTTCTGTTTCTATGTTTTTACAAATTTGCAAACGCTGCTCGGCACAATAATATAGCACTTGAATCGATGACAACTAAGGCTAAAATACTTGCTAATAAAAAGATGTTACCATAACTTTTACAGAATTGCTTGACATAGCAATGCCTACCTGTGAATAACGATACTTGCCCGAAACAATGCCGAGATTAGAACTGGATGCTCCATGCGATGTAGGTAGTAATCATTCGAAGACATAACACCCGCAAAAATGAACAGCCCCCTTAGGCTACCGAATAGTGGGGTGCCCCACCATCGTCCTAACACTTTTATTGGCCTTAACATTTTACAGTATTTGGGCCGGGGATTTTCCCATCCGAGCAATTGGTTTCCCCATAAGCTTGAGTCCGAGGACCATGCAAGACCTTGGTTCTGTACAAAACTTGTAATGTTTCTTTTTTGTACTTGGTTTCCCCATAGGCTTGAGTCCGAGGACCATGCAATGCCTTGGTTCTGTCCAAAACTTGTAATTTTTCTTTTTTGTACTTGGTTTCCCCATAGGCTTGAGTTCGAGGACCATGCAAGGCCTTGGTTTTGTCCAAAACCTATGAGATTTCTTTTTCGTACTTGGTTTCCCCAGAGGCTTGAGTCCGAGGACCATGCAAGGCCTTGGTTCTGTCCAAAACTTATGAAATTTGTTTTTCGTACTTGGTTTCCCCACAGGCTTGAGTCCGAGGACCATGCAAGGCCTTGGTTCTGTCCAAAACTTATGAGATTTCTTTTTCGTACTTGGTTTCCCCACAGGCTTGAGTCCGAGGACCATGCAAGGCCTTGGTTCTGTCCAAAATTTATGAGATTTTCTTTTTAGTACTTGGTTTCCCCAGAGGCTTGAGTCCGAGGACCATGCAAGGCCTTGGTTCTGTCCAAAACTTATGAAATTTGTTTTTCGTACTTGGTTTCCCCACAGGCTTGAGTCCGAGGACCATGCAAGGCCTTGATTCTGTCCAAAATTTATGAGATTTTCTTTTTCGTACTTAGTTTCCCCATAGGTTTGAGTCTGAGGACCATGCAAGGCCTTGGTTCTGTCCCTGGACCCCCCTGCAGAATGGGCCTGGGCCGCGAATTTACTGAGCCCACAAATTAAGAGGTATTTCCGTAGTCTTAGGTCACGCGGTACTTTTTGGCATCCCAGTGTTTGAGGTGCGCCTTCACGAGGCTCCTTTAATCTCAGGGTTGCAGACGGCATTGGAAATCGAGCCGGAGACATTTTGTCTGTAGCATTCCTTAGGACGCTGCGTGAATTAAATGCCACCACCTTATCTTTTTAAATAAATAGGAGAGAAAGTTGCTGTACCTGGGCACAAATCCTTCAGTTTCCTCCCTTAGTATATCATGTTTGAGGCGAGGGTTGGGGAAAAGGAACTCTCTTTGCCACAAAGGCGCCGTGTCCTCCTGAGACTCAAAATAGTGAGGTACGAGCAAAGGAGGTATAAATTTAAGAGAATATTCCGTTTCGACAGAGGGGAAAGGGCGTTTCTCCTTCTTTTAGTCAAAATCCGAAGCAGGTTCTGTTCATGCCAGAATTTTGATGTGTCAGAAGAAAGATTCTTCGCCATCAGCACCTCTGCCTTGTTGCAGGCAAATTTTTGGTGAAGGCTCCTCAACTTCCGGCTCCCTGCACCTTTCCTTCAGCGGTGCGAGGCTCCAAGCTGGGTTCTTTTGCTACCTGAGTTATGGGCATGCAAAAGCATTGAGGAAGAACAAGGTCTTGAAGCAGTAGCCAACCTCTCATCTGTGCTTCTTCTTCGGCTTTACCTTCATTCTCTTGTATTTTTTCTTTTCACTCATGTAGTTAGCTTTAGCATAAGCTTATTTCCGCTTTTCATTGTACACTGTACTATTTCTATACCTTAATAAAAGATAAGTTTATTTCTTTCTAAATACTTTTCTTTTCTACAGCAACTACTTAGTGCATGAACATTAAATACACGCTCGTCTTTAAACTTATCGATGTTATCAAGTATCGTAATGGTAATTATCAGTAAATTAAACTCTGGAAACTAACCGGAATAACGGCCGAGCACTGAGCGATGCATGCGAAACAAATGACCGAGATCGATGAACTCTGAATAATTCGTCCGAGAGTGTAGCTGAATAATGAGGGACTTCGATTGTGTTTTTGGGTAATATATTGCACTATATTGCATCAATCCCTTTGGTGTTGGGGACCCGTGCAGTTTAGGGATTAACCCAACTGTTAACGGGGAGTTCTCATCGGATAAAATTTAATGTTCAAATAACAGTTTTTTCTTTTATGTACTTGGTTTCCCCATAGGCTTGAGTCCGAGGACCATGCAAGGCCTTGGTTCTGTCCAAAACTTGTAAGATTTCTTTTATGTACTTGGTTTCTGTCCATAGGCTTGAGTCCGAGGACCATGCAAGGCCTCTGTCCAAAACTTGTAAGATTTCTTTTATATACTTGGTTTCCCCATAGGCTTGAGTCCGAGGACCATGCAAGGCCTTGGTTCTGTCCAAAACTTGTAAGATTTCTTTTATGTACTTGGTTTCCCCACAGGCTTGAGTCCGAGGACCATGCAAGGCCTTGGTTCTGTCCAAAACTTGTAAAATTTCTTTTTCGTACTTGGTTTCCCCACAGGCTTGAGTCCGAGGGCCTTGCAGGACCATGCAAGGCCTTGGTTCTGTCCAAAACTTGTAAAATTTCTTTTTCGTACTTGGTTTCCCCACAGGCTTGAGTCCGAGGACCATGCAAGGTCTTGGTTCTGTCCAAAACTTATGAGATTTCTTTTTATTCGGTTTATTTTTCGACCATAAGTCCCTATACCAGGGCGGGGAAAGTTGGCTTGAGGCCGGAAGCCCCTAGCAGAAGTTTATGCCGGAGCAACAACTGTATGTCGCCGGAGACGGAGGAAACCCCAGGAATCTCTGCTTGCTAGAGAGCCGACTCCACCGCCACCTGTGCCAACGCACAAGCTTTCCCACAGACGGCGCCAATTGTAAGGACACGATTCTTTTGGGGCCCAATAATGATGTTGGGCTCGCACGTGAAAGATCCCTCACAATATGATTTGTAGAGAGTGGGCTTGAAAAGCTAGCCGTTGGGCACGGGGCGATATTCCAGTCTTGATTTTGGAGGAATTCATATAAAAAGAGGAGTTGGGTTTGAACATTTAAGCCCTATAGTGTCGCATCCCATGGGGTTGGACTCCTCGGACTTGATCCGAGGATCATTAAGGTCCTACTCTGGTTCCCCAATGGTGAGTTTTTTTTTCTTTGATCTGCATGAGTTGTTGAGGTCTTTCTACCCATGTCGTCTCTTTTTGGAGGTAGGATGGGAGCCCCCTTTCCAGATTCACTTACCTTTTCTTTTATACTAGCCTGCATTCACTGTCCTTCGTCCACGTGTAGGGTCAACCTTTACAAGACTGATATTTGTCCCATCAATCTAATCCCGAAATTGTTGGGGATGGTTGATAAAGCTGAAGAATAGGCTCTGTTAGGTGCAGAGTCTTATTTGGGAAGGGTAGTAGGGATAACTTTCCCAAGATATTTTAGATCTCCTTACAAACTTGTTCCTATACCCCTTTTCTCAATGGAGCTTTGGGTCTGCCGAGGACTAAACTGTCCTCGGCTGCACCTCCGGGCCATTTTTTGTTTTATATTTTTGAGCTAGGGCCATAACCTTTTTCGGCTTGGGCCTTTGGACTCCCTCTGAGCAAGTGGGCCTGGCCCATAAATTATTGGGCCCCACAATAACATTATTGGTGTTGGAGTTATCACTATTGGTCTTTGTATTTTTTTTTTTCCCCCTCTTAAGTTGTAACTTTTATAAGTGAAATTTACAACTTTTGTTCGACTCTTCCGTGCATTGCACGGATCAGCGACTAGTTTATTCTAATTTTAAGCTATAAACAAATTTATAACTAAACTTTATTCTTAAAATAAAATTATATAAATAAAGAGCAAATACTCCAAAGGATCTAAGCTATGCAGCGAGAATCCGGTTCTCACTTGGGTCCCTAGTCTCCGTGAAGGAACAGCAAAAAGAAATAATACCTATTGGACTTCCTTCTAGTTTAATAACTAGATGGAATAAAATAATAATAATAATAGTAATAATAATAATAATATATAATGAGAAAAAAGGTATATAGGAAAAAAAGGACAAGCAAATGTAAATATTAACTGAGCAGTTTTGATGTCACAACTTGTGGCATAACTTGGTGAGTCCATATGGGGACCCCTCCACCAACCACAACTTGTCACATGGACGAGTTATAGCACAAATTATACCACAAGATGTGGCACTAGACTTTTTCATATTAACCACAGTACACCTCTCTCTTTAGGACTTAGACTTGGACCCATGACCTTTATAGATAATATTATATATATGCATGCGTCCTTTGTGGTGGTACCACTATTAGTTTGCTCACTTCTGCTCTATAAAGTGCAAACCAGTCCCCTTAAAACCTTGCTACATTCAGACACACACACACATTTACAATAACAAAATATCAAATGGCAGAACCAGTGCTTGATTCAGTCCATGTAAACGGGGAACATGTCACAAAAATGGTGTCTGATTCACTACCTGCTAATGGTGGTCACGGCAAATACAGCTACTCTAAAAATTCTTACTATCAGGTATGTGCAACCCTACTTGTGTATCCAATAAAGGGTAAAAATTATAAATAAAAGAAACTTACCCGTATATATATGAGTACATATCCCATGGATGGATTTTCACTCTCTTTATTCATCAAGAAGGATAAAAAAGAAAAAAAGAAGAAGAAGAAGAAGAAGAAGAATTCTTGATCTCTTAAAGATGTCCAAAATGTTCTCTTTCTCTCTCGATCTTTCTTTTTTTGTTCTTCTAAGATAAAACTATGTCCATATTGTATTTATTCTCATAATCCTAGTGAGTGGTGATCTATTTATCATATGAATGTTGAGAGATTTACAAGTTTGATATAATCTTTAATCTTGTTTATTGTATTTATTTATTTGTTATTGTAATGTTTATTTTGTTGACTACATGAAGATAGCTTTAGAAAGCCTAGAAACTCTAAGATCAGGCCAAGTTCCATACAGCTTGAGTCCTGTGGGTGGTCCCATTCATGAGCCATTCATAGCAATGTCCATTTGGGTAAAGAGATTCTAGCTTGGAACAAGGGAATACCGAATCTTTTCTAACAGGGCAAGTGAATATCATCTTTTCCATTTTGCGCTAAGGGGATGTATTTAGGGGTTTATTTGTAAACAATTTATCTAGGTTTTTTTTTTTTTTTTTTTGGTTGTTGTTGTTGTTGTTGAAAGTGTGTTAAAAAAGAAGAGAAAATACAAGAAAAAAAAATGAGGTTTTAAAAAACTATACATAAAACCTAAAAGTTAAAAATTAAAGTTTAACGTTTCAAAAAAAAAAAAAAAAATTAAAGTTTAAAGATCTTATCTAAAAGAGAATATATTTACTATTATATGGTCACTCTAGCTTAAGATGATTAATTTGGTCAAATTATTCATAGCCACTTTTTTTTAAAAAAATTTTATTTCAGGGAACCTCTTCTTGGCCGACCCTAACCCTATTCTATGGTGAACGAGAGCCCATTAGTCTTTATTATATTGGCATTATATATTGATTACAAGATTTGAATCTAAAGCCTATACCAACTCTACTTCACTCTTTTTGATATTTGAAGTCATAGGCCTAATTTTTAATTTGTTAGGTTTGAAAGTGAAATTTAATATTTTTAATAATTTCTCTTTAAAAAAAGTAGAATAAGACAAAAAAAGAAAAAAAAATACAAGTGTGTAATTTAATAAAAATAAAAATAGTCCATTCAAAATATTTTTATTTTTAATTTCTAACATATTGGCTTCCAATTAATTTTAACATTTCCTTAATTGTCTTCTTCATGTGCACTGCTTTCTTTCTTGATATGATTTTAATCTTTGTGATATCCCCATTGCTTCCATGATAGTATCTTTTTCTCCTTCTACCTCTCTTTTCTTAAAAGAAATATTGCCCAAAAGAAAAATTAAAAATTAAAAAATATTGGAAAATAACTAAATGATTCAATTTGGCCAATATGAAACTATGACCAAAGAAACTCGGATTTATACATATGTAAGTATTAAACATTAGAAGCCTCAGTTTTTTTCGCTGAACAAAAAGTCTCAGCTAATTTGACAATCTGGTATGCGATAGACACATGCACTTCTATTGAGTTAACAGTGGAGATCCACCATGCATATATGCTGAGTTATGTTGGACAAAGAGAAAGGCGAGAATACAACATTCTTCATAATGTTTTCTACCATTTGCTAAGTCGATAGGTTATGATTGGAACGTTAGTTCTACATGGATTAATTATTGCCACCATTTTTATTATATATTAATCATAATATATCATTTCAATAATTCTGAAAAAAATTTCTAAATTTCTAAAATCTCAATTATTATGCATCAATCATTTTTATTATACATCAACCATTGACATATTTTTTTTCTTTAAAGTTTAGAGGTCTCAATTATTATGCATCAATCCTTTTATTACGTATCACTTGACTAGACTTATTGATTGACAAAATTAAACAAATGGATTCGAAGTAGAATAATATGTTTTGAGATCTAGGTTTGTGCATTCATTGCAAATCAACCCAACCAATCCAATTCAATCCAAAGGCAATGGATTGGTTTCTTATGGGTTGGTGAGTTGGTTTGGGTTCAGATTTTTTAAGAGGTTGGATTGCGTTGGTTGAAGTTTGATACTTTTTTCTAAATCTATAAACACGAACTACCTAGCCTTTTGCATATGTATATTACAGGGTAAAATACTATTTTGATTTTTAAACTTAAAAAATAAAAATAAATAGTCCCTAAATTTTAACAAGTTCTTTTTTCGTCCCTAAATAATAGAAAATATTGTTTTTCATCTATAAATTATTAAAAATGTTTCATTTTTGTCCTTAAACTTTAAAAAAAAAAATTTTAAAAATTCTCATCCCTAAACAATTGAAAAAAAAGTTCTTTTTGTCCCTATTTTTGTCTCTAAACTATTGAAAAAAAATTATTTACAAAATTTAAGAATAAAAAAAAGAACTTTTCAAAATTTAGGAATGAAAAATAAATTTTTGGTAAAGTTTAAAGACCAAAATAGTATTTTACCATATATTAAATATATGAAATATTAATTACATATGTATTGCTTTTATTGTTGCTCTCATTATACTATATACACCACAATCCACCCAATAATTTCTTACCCACACATCCAGCCTAACCCTAATAATAAGATGTCTCATTCTCATCTCACTTTTTCCCCCTATCAATCCTATATATATATATATATATATATATATAGATGCCTTGTTTTGTTAGTTTGACGTATTACATATTTGGATGACTAAATATTTATTAATGATGCTTATGTGATTTTATTTTGTAAAATAATGGTTCATATAAACAGCTTAATTTTGATATTAAAGATAAATAGCCCAAGAAGCCTGTTTAAAAAGGTCAAATAAATCACTTGTGGCTCGGTTTAGTTCGGTTAATTTTGTAATAATGTATACATTTGAATATTGGTTTCTCAATCCAACAATGTTAGTTTAGATTGAGAATGCCCCTAAACTAAACCAACTCAATCTATGTGGCCCCTATTTATATTTTTTTTACAAGTTTTTATTTTATTTTATTTTGGTCGCATCAAATTCTTACAACATTTTCATAAGAAATTAAGGTATCAGTTCACTATAAATCAAAATTAAATAAATTACAAGTGAAATTACAACTCTAAATAAGGTTGTTGTAAAAATGTTATGAAATTTTATTGTGCCCATAAACTCTTTATTTGCTTGCCATATTGTATTAAGGATTTATTGGGCCACAATGCTAATTGAACAACACCAATAATGGGACTTATTTGAACTCTGCCAATGCTTTTTTTTTTTTTTTTTTGGGGGGGGGGGGGGTGTGCGCGGCTGGGGGCCCAAATTCTGGTGTTAGTCATGGTTATAAAAATTTAAACTAAACGATTGTGACTTGTGAGTGCTCTCTCTATATATTTCCTCTCCCCACTCTTAGACAAACACACATAAATCTTGGAGTTTATTTTTACGAAAGTAAACTCTCCAAATCACACACATACCCACATAAATGGAATTCTAAATCTAACTTATGGAATTGAGGTCATAATATTATACAAGGTCACCATTTAATCCAAGAACTTAAGTATATGAGTTAGGGCTAGTAATATTATATTAGTTCATCAACTTTTTATTTTTCTTTTCATATTGTGCAATAATAGCATTCATTACTGAATCAAGACCAACAATTTGATTAATCTGATCCTTGGTTGTATGTTTCTACTGATTATAGATACTTGTTTGATTTGGTCAATGATGCGGAAAAACTTAGAAATAACTTATTTTAACTATTTTGCAGAGATCATTAGCAAATACTGAAAAGAACAAAATTGATGAGGAAATTTCTCAGAAGCTTGATATATCAAAATTTTGTTCTACTTCCAACATAATTCGTATTGCAGATTTGGGATGTGCAGCTGGACCTAATACATTTGTTTCTGTGCAAAATCTAATTGAAGCTATAGTTGAGAAGTACCACTTCCTATGCCCTACTTCTCCATTGCCTGAATTCCAAGTGTTTTTTAATGACCAAGACACGAATGACTTCAACAGTCTCTTCATTACTCTCCCACCAGATAGGAAATACTTCGCTGCCGGAGTGGCAGGTTCCTTTCATTACCGATTGTTCCCCGAGTCCTCTCTCCATGTTGTGCATACCTGTTATTCACTCCATTGGCTCTCTATGCTGCCTAAAGAGTTGAATGACAAGAACTCTCCCGCATGGAACAAGGGGAGAATTCACTACACTAGTGCCCCTGAAGAAGTATATAAGGCATATTCAACTCAATTTGCTAAGGACTTTGAGAATTTTTTGAATGCTAGAGCAAAAGAGCTTGTGCCCGGAGGGATTATGGTAATATTAATGTCTGGTATTTCTGAAGGGTTTCCTTATTCTGAGATCCCAACTGGTATGATGTACGATTTGCTTGCATCTAGCCTCATGGATATGGCAAGAGAGGTTAGTTAGTGTCTGCTTGGTTTTCTTTTATCTTTTTTAGCTTATTTTATTTTATTTATATATATATATATATATATATTAAAATTCATTTTTCCTATGTGCACCTATATTTTAATTAGTTTTCAATCAATAAGTGTTTGAATATTCATGTGTGAGTAACGTGGTTAGTTAAGTAGTGAAATTCCACATTGGATGCTAATGAGAAGTGGTCAAATGATATCTCTATATATTATATTAAACACTCAATTAAAGTCTCCCAAGGTTTTCCCTAACAATAAGTAAATAAATTTTCAGCAACAAGTTATATCCAAATATAACTTAGTCATTGTATGTTCTTACTCTTATTTGTAGAACATTCATTTTACTCAATGGTAATCAGGCAGGAAGTTATTTTTGAAGAAAATATTTGGTAATATTTTTAGAACTTTACCAACTCATATGAGAGAATTATGAATATTTATATTCTCTTACATAAATGATGCTACAATTAGTTCAGCCCTCAAAACCATCTTTTTAAAAAGATAATACTGATTATTATAAAATAAGACAGCTAACAAAAATCAATAGTTTTTCTTGCAATAAAATAATATTAGTGTAAAGAAAAATAGATGAAATCATTTGGTTGTTTCTTTAAAATCAATTATTGTTACATTTGCATAATGCACTATTTTGGGTACGTTGGGGATCATAATTTGACTCCCTATAACTACTCCAAAAATAGACTCGCGGGATGTAATGTCGAATGCTATAAAAGATTTAAGTGTATCTTTTTCATTACAAATAATTGGTTTTGAGGTGGAATAAGGCAGTTTCACGGCCTGACAAATGGTATCAGAATTAAGGTCATGGGTTCAAATCAATGGAGTGTCATTGCGAGGGAGAGATTGTTGGAAGGACTACAATTCGACTCCCTACAACCACTTTAAAAACAGGCCTATGGAAAGTGATATTAAATGTCATAAAAGATTTAAGTGTGTATTCCTCATCACCAATTGAATTTGAGGTGGAATGAAACAACTCACGGTTCAACAAGGTAGACCAAAGCATAAAACTAAATATGCAGTTATTTTTACTTCATTAGCGGAGTGTGTTTTCATATCATATGCTATTGCAACAATTAAGTTTAATTAAGGTAGAACCTTCTAAATCCGTAGTAATATGCATATAGCTTTCGCTGAAACGTAACAGGTATATATTATATGCTTATACTATAGGTTATAGTACAAAAACCTTAAATTTCTCAACTCTTATAATATCTTTTTCTTCCCTTTTTCTTCGAAGATAGCTATGAGCCTATGAGCTATCTTTGGAGTTATCTCTTATAATTCTACATGTGTGGGAAATACCAATCTTTCATCAAATTATTGGGGTGGCACAAACATTTTGCAGGGTCTTATTACTGAAGATCGCGTGGATTCTTTCAACTTGCCTTTTTATGCTGCCTCCCCGGATGAGATGGCAGAGCTGGTAGAGCAAAACGGGTATTTTAGCATAGAGAGGATGGAGTTAACGAACCCAGTTCCATCATTGGAAGGTCCGATTGATATCCGAGCATGGATTATGCATTTAAGGGCTGCGACGGAAGGAGTTTTCATCAAACACTTCGGAAGGGAGGCTATTGATGAAATATTCGAACGATTGATCAAAAAACTTTCAAACTATTCTGAGCTATTGAATTCGAGAACCAACGTCAAAGTTCAATTATTCGCTGTGTTGAAGCGTAAATGATGTAACTTGTATTAATCATGTGAGACTTATTTCATTCTGAAATAATTCAATTTGTATTAATCTTAAGACTCATTTCTTGCTGAAATGGTTATGTACTTATCTTTTGTGAGACAAGGTTTGCAAAATTAATAAATTTGAAAATTTCATGGGTTAAAAATAATGGACTGCAACATATTCTTTTGTAGGGCTAAGTAAAACTTATGCATTGTGAAATGGGCACTACCCTGAATCTAGTGGATATTTTTCAAATGGTATGGAAAGCAAAGTGACCTTTTGTATAAAACCTGTCAGGGTTTAGGTGGTATGGACAGCAACAGAGAATTCTTATATTTATCTCAACATATATAAAAGGGCAGCAATAAGGACAAACCCTCATGACCCCAAGCAAGAGTTGGGTTTAATTTGCTTCTACCACTACTACAATTACTTAGATTTATCTCAAGATGAAAGATATTGCCATTTCAAAATTGGCTTCATCTTGTGAGAATGAAAGAAACTAGCATTGGATTTGGTTTTGTGCTCCATGATCTTTTTGCATTAATGCATGCAAAACTATTTCATTTATATTCGTCCAAAAAAAAAAAAAAAAAAAAAAACACTTCCATTTTATCTTCTGAAGAATTGTCTAATCTTCTGTCAAAGTCAAATTTGATGAATTTATTTGCCCAAATAAAGAGGATTACCTATGTAAGATTAATTATACAAAACCTTTTCTTGATAATGAAGACAGTGGATTCATAAATTTATCAAAGTTTACAATGTTGGGGATTTTACCAAATCAAGGAGTAACAATGAGTGAACAAATGAACACATCAAGTAAATAGAAATTAGTGATTGACTTGGAGGCACAATTAAATGTTATCCTTAGACAATATTTCTCCCCATTCGCAAGTTGCTAAAGGTTTCTACAAACTTGTCCCTAGGATACAACCAAATTTATTGGGTTCTACAAATAGCAATTTTGAAGAATACCCACAGGATTTCTTGTGTTTCTTTGTATCTTACTATTTTGGAGAACATTAATCTCTATTTATACCCATAGGGTTATAGCTCTTCAAAAAGTACGTATAGAGAGTTAAAATATTTCATAGAACTGTTTATAAGGCATGAAACCTCTTCAATATTTCTGAACAGTCTCTAGAAAATTCTACAGAAAAATCCTGTTTCACGATTTTCGATTGGTCGAAATTACTTTCGATCAATCGAGTGTTATTTTCGATCGGTCAAACAGGAATTGAGCAGCGATCGAGACATTTAGAAACTCCAGGATTTTTTCTTTACTATTTCGATCGATCGAGCCAAAGTTTCGACCGATTGAAAATGCTTAACTTCAAATTTTCACTTAGAAAATTCCAAAGCTTGAATTTTCACTTTAACAACTTTATGAAACAATATTCTCCAAACTCAAATATTATTATTACAACTTATCCATGTATATACCTATATATACAACATACAAGAATTAGTATAGACTAGAACATTCCCCTTCTGTTATTGGACAACGACTCATCACTAAACCATGGTTTAACACAATTCTTTAAACCAATATCCCTGTTTAAACTATTATTGTTCATGTACGAAACAAGGACCACAACCAAGTATGGATAAAACCTAGAGCTCTCTCAACGTCAATCGATATAATAAAGTAATAATGAACCCTCTCATATGGTGTTACTTTCTTCAAAAGTTCCAGAGTATATATATATAAACCCTAGTTGGACGTTCATTTAGTCCATGTCCAATAATATACTATAGCATTATAGCCTTGGTTTGATTCTCTCTCTCTCTCTCTCTCTCTCTCTCTCTCTCTCTTCGTATTTATTATTTTTCACCTTCAATTTTTGACAAAATAAACCCTCAATGTATAGTCACCACCACTGCCACCATTTAGTGACGATGATTTTTTTTTTCTTTTCTAGAAAATGACAGTGATTTATATAACCCACTTGGAGTCTTCAGCCGTACATGATAAAAATTAAAATTAAAGCCGCTGTCCACTTTTGAAAACCATTGCACTTGGAATGAAGTAATTTATATATATACTACATGCACAATTAGAAAACTTCGATCGTACAGACCATACACTTCAACATGTGAACACCCATTATCATTGCACATGCATAAAGCTCTTGGATTCCACTACACAGATTGTTCTTCTCAGTGGGAAGTGTGTTATTACAGCACGCCTTGTATACAACAGTACTACTTTGTGTGTGCATGATTTATATTATAGGTATCACCTGTACATTCTTCCTTGGTTCTATATAATGCCTGTAACTTATCAAAACATGTACTATAGTCTATGAGCTCATTCACAGGTATACAGATATAGATAGGGAGAGAAATAGAGAGAAACTAGCTAGATTCACATAGGATGAACGCTCGAGACTATGCCAAAAACTCCTGCTTGCAGGTACTTTCCGACCCATATTTGTATTCGTCCATTTTGTTTGACCTTTCTTTGCATGATTTGCAAGATCATTTTGTATAATGATACATGCTTATATCCTATTTATGGATCATCCATATGTTTTTCATGCATCATGCTAATATATATATATATATATATATATTGTTGACGATCAATCATCAAAGTAAGATTAATTTATACACATAAAGTTTAGAGATCTAATTTGATTCCTCAAAATAAATTGAGAAAATAAATTTCAAATTTTCTCTATTCTTCTAATTATTTAAAATTTTGGATTTATGGTAGAAACTCAAATTTTGAAACTATGAAAATGCAAGAGATGAAAGAGAAAATAGTAATGGACATTTTAATGCTTTAGTACCATACAAGACATTATTATTATTATTATGTGTAATTTGAGTTCCACAGCTGAACTTAAAATGAAAAGAAGGAAATTTGGATCGGTGAAAAAAAAAAAATTTGAATATTGGTCATAAGTGTTGTTAGGACATATGTGATTCACTTATTAGGAACATATGTCACTAATTTATGTAATTTGCTAATTCTTTAACAAAATGCACTTTACTTGTATTTGGGTAGGTCTAGGATGTGTTTAATACTTCAAGAAACTTTGTTTCAAGATCAAGTATTGAAACCATGCAAGTCTGTCCAAAATTCAAATCTGAAAAGTGTCTGTCATTAAAGCTGGACAGCTATCTCGACAGCTAGCCATCTATCGAGTTTGAAGAGTTGTTCCAGCCCTGTGGCTCGACAGTAGCTAGACAGATAGGGTATCTGTTGAGGTTTATGAAAAAAAGAATTTCAAATTTGTTTTGACTTCAATCCATGATTATGTGTTTGAGCTTTCTTTTCTCACAACCCTAAACATATAAAAAGATTATTTTAAGGGCCGTAAAAAAGGACATAAGTAGCACAAGTGTTGAGCAAAGTTTGTTCAAGTAAATTGTAACCAGAGATAGAGTTTGCCTTAATTCATTGTTCTTGTGAAGAAGTTGTTGTGTTTGTGTACCGTAGAGTTTTGTGACCAAACATCTTCTTGATCTTCATCGTCTGGATGAATTGAAGAACTTTGCAGCTAACAACCTTCTCTAATTGGTGATTGAAGTCGCGTATTGGGATCCACACAATTGGTTAGTCACGTATTGGGAGCCGTGCATTACAAGAAGAGATTGTCACAATAGAACAAGTCTAATTGGGTATTGGAGTAAGGGTTCAACGGTAGGTTGGTATAAGGTATTGTGATTCCTTTACTTGTAAACACTTGTCGTGATAATAGTGAATTCTCGGGAGTGATGATCTTAAAATCACCCGGTGGGGTTTTTGCCGTGTTGGTTTTCCCCATTCGTAAACAAATCACCGTGTCAATTTATTTTTCGCTGCACTTAGTTTAATTGGTAATTTGTTTATGCTACCACACGTTTGCATGTTAATTTAATTAGTTAATAGACTTGGCTAATTAATCAATTAATTTATCACAAGGGGTCAATTCGTTTTTGGCCTATCAAGTGTAAACAATTTTAACAAATTTGGTAGCATTTATATTTTCAGGCCGATTGTTTGAAGTGGGAGGAGTTGTTTTAGTAACACAACAAAATTTCATAAATTTTTTTCAATAAATTGAAGTGTTAGTACATCATTGGTGAGAATAAAATAAAATAAATTATTCAGAGATCTATCTCAACTAAAAACAAGAGTATTGTGAAAATATTGTGAGATTTTGTATGTCTCTAGATTTTCTCGATTGGAAAATTTGTTTTTATTATTAATTTCATGTCAGGTACAATTTGCTTAGGGAAAATGTGTCTTTGTTTTTCTATTCTATGTTAGGAGCATAACTCGGCTTTATATATAATGGACTTTTTTTGGGGGGGGGGGGGGGGGGGTACATGTTTGAGGGCTTAAATCTAAATCTTTTATTTTATTTTTATTTTTTATGGGACTAAATATCCTATTTTGAAAGTTTAAAAGTATAAGGATTTGGATTTGGATTTGGACCAAACCCGCTAATACATTATGCATTTTACTATTGTTTTAATTAGAATAATGTAATTTAGGATTACTTTAATCCTGGTACTTTTTTGTCCGTTTCTGTTGGAATATTATAATTGAATTTCATTTGACTCTTATAAAGCAATAAGTATGTGTTTAAAATAATTTAAATAATTATTTTATAAAAATTTATGGCTTTTATTTTGAAAATGTTTTGTGTGTAAAAGAAAACTATATATTTTTTTTCAAATGACATGAAATGTCCTTAATTATTTATGACCCATGTGAATATTATATCAAATACTTTCTTTAAAATATTTGTTGATAATATATTGGACCAAGACTGATTAAATCAATCCAAAAATGTAGAGACGTGATCAATTTAATTCAAATCTAAATTGCTTAATAAGATTTAATCAAAGTTGGAGAGATATCTGTTAGGTTCTAAGACTTTAGGATTTAAATGTATTAGAACTTCAATGTGTAAATGTTGGCAAACCATGATCAAAATATTTAGTCTAGTTTTAGGCTTGCTCAAAGTGTATTTATGTAAAGTTGGAATCGAGTAATTGCAAAAAATTACTATTCATTTTCTGCAAGGCTCGATCGATCGAAAATTAGACTCGATCGATCGAAGCTCGTGTAGATCGTTTTTTTGTAGAATTTTCCAACTTAGCCCAAGCCCATATGATATGTAGGATTTTATGTTTTGCCTTAAGTATAAAAGGAAAAACCCTAACCACGTTTTGATGTTGGTTGATATGTTATGTGTGTGAATCTCTTATGAGATCTAGAGGTGTTTACCTTCATACACACTTAGGGTTATTGTTGGGAAATTTCGACTCCGGTTGATTGAATTAACAAGTTTTAAACCCAAGTTGTTAATTAGATTTATTATGAATAAACCTTGTTAAAACAAACTAACATTAATATAGTGTCAAAATCATCAGCGGAAAAATAAATAAGACAAGATATGATGACCCAAGAAATCCAATGAAACAAACTAGTTTCACAGTAAAAAACCTAAGGGGAAACCTTCCCGAAAATCAATCCATTATAATAAAAAGAATTTTTAGATCTAGTACAAAACCTTTGTCCCTAGACTCTACAATCCTCGTAGATGAACTTACAGTAAAAACCTTCTACCGCTTCAGAACCTCTGAACTCTTCAATTTTTGAACTTTACCATTTTTACACAGATCCTAGTATGTGACTAACTAATGATACACGACTCCCGGTACGTGACTAACACACCAACTTGAAGAAGATGTTGGCTACAAAGTTTTTCACTTCATCAACAATGAAGATCAAGAAGCACTTGGTTACAAAACCCTAAGGCGCAAAAATGCAGTAGCTTCTTTTAGAGAGAATAAGGGATCGGTCATCTTTTGGATGTGTTCTCCTTGTCTTCTCTTATGTGACGGCCTCTAAAATAAGTCTTATATATGTTCAGGGTTGTGAGAAAAGAAACCCTATACAAATGCATAAGCATGGGCCAAAAATCAGATCTGGAAATCTAAATTTCGTAATTCTCAATAGATACCTTGATAGATAGCTATCTGTCGAAACCTGTTGCAAGCTATCGAGTGGTGTCAAGAAGCTATCGAGCCTATCTGTTGTGAGCTATCAAGAGCTATTGAGGGGACAGAAATTTGCTCGATCGATCGACCTAGCTATCGAGAGGTATTGAAATTGCGATAAAAAGAAGCTGAAGAGCTCGATAGATAGCCTAGCTGTCGAGAGGTGTCGAGCAACTATCGAGCTTTAAAAAATCAGCACTTCTTCACTTGTTTCTTGGACAGATTTGCATGGCTTCAATACTAGACTTGAACTCTTGTTCTTTGAAGTATTAAACACATTTTAGATCTACCCAAATACAAGTAAAGTGCGTTTTGTCAAAGGATTAGCCAATTACATAAAATAGTGACATATGTTCCTAACATTGAATCACATATGTCCTAACAATCTTCTCCTTTGGTAATCCGTGAAAAAACCACAACAAACAAATGAACATATGAGAGAAGTCATAAAGCACTCAACTCATATTTACTTGTTGAATACAATAAAATCTATCTTAACACAAACTCTTGGAAAACTTTGCAAGAAGAGAGTTTATGGCAAGTAGACTATGACAACCTGTATTTCTGAAACACTTTAAACAAAACTCATCAAGGCATCTTTGTATGAAACAGAAATAATAGATTGCATACAAGAAATAAGAAACATGTGTATAAAGAGAGAAAAGAAATAACACATGTAGAGGTAGGTGAAGAAGACATACATCATATGTAAAAATGGTCACAAGACCAGTGTACAAGAAGAAGGAGGTAAGCACTCCCCCTAACAAGATGAAACACATCTCCCCCTTACGAAGGCATGTATTTATCCCCCTAACATGTAGAATCTTAAAAAAAAGAAACCACAAAGTTTCCACAATTTCTCCCCCTTTTTGTCATGATTGACAAAGGGTACAAGAAGCTAAAAAGCTTCACCCGAGAAAATAAAGATGATTAAGGGGGCAAAGGGAATCCATAAAAATACATGAATGCAATTAAACATGCAACTCAAACAAGGATCCAAGCAACATTTTAATCTCTCAAAATCACCACTCATCAAGAAAAATAACAAGCATTTAGATCCTAAACACATACACACACACACACACACACACACACACATACAAGTCTAACCAATTTTATATTTCAAAAACAAGTCAAGACAGTTTAGTGAGAATACATTAACACATGTAAACCTTGTGATGATCAAATTACATTGTACCTGCACATGTATCAAAAGTAGCAAAGAATATTGCGTGTTGTGTGTGAAAAACATCGCAAGATTGCATAAGTGTCTACATGTTATGACAATTTGAGATATGAGAAAATCACTTTAACTGACACACTATCATAACTATTTGATGGGGACTATCACCTTCGAGGTACATCCTATAACTCCCACATCTCCTAGAATACATGCTTGCAATCATATATAAAGCATTTTGATTCTTTTTGCTTTTTATTTTTCTTTGCATATTTTTCTTTTAAGCAAACCATGCATGGGCATATAAGAGATAAAAATGAAATACCCAATTATATTAAGCATTTGTCATTCCAATTTTGCTATGTCATAGCACACAAATGTCATTTCATGATTGGTGGGGCAACAGTGGTGAGATGGTTATTTATGCCTTTCTCTTAGGATTTTCTAGTTCTTCCCGTCAAAAAGAGTGATACGAGTGTTAAGTACAAGAGATAACTTAATCTTACTCATCACAAACACGAGCCATAAAGCTCACTTGCTTAGTTATGCATGGAGATGCTCATCTAAGCTACAAAGGATACAAAGTTTAGAAAACTTTGTTTCAATGGCCATCCAAGGTACACAAGTACCAATATACATAAATCACACACTGTTTTTGAATTTTTCTTATTTTTCTCCTTTTATTTTGAAAAACAAACAAAATAAAGACTAAACAAGCAAACAAAAACAGACAAACAACATGAAAGAACGAAAGAAAGATGCATATTCATGAAGGTATGATAGAAGGGTACAGATGCATGAAAGCATGATTCCAAAAGCAAAAAAGAAATCAAGCAAAGAGAGTCCTACTTTAGATAGAAAGAATTAAAGTAGAGGACAAACAGAAAAGATAATTAAGTCTTAGGCTCATTTCTCACCCACACAACACGAGTCTTAGGCCGTGAAGATGAAAAGGCACATATCCTAGTATGTTTATTAAAGGACATAAAAGAATTAAAATTCTCCTAAGATTGAGTTAAAAAGCTCAAGACTTTTAATAACTCTCCAAACAAAGGTATAGGTCCTTAAGAGGAAACCTGTGACCATTTGGACACTTGCTTTTGAGGATACAATTTAAAGCAATTAGGACGAATATGTCCAAAAATACGACAGTGGTGACAAATATGAGGTCTAACAAACGATTTAGAATTAGCCAAATCAGTTTTGGATTTCCTACTTTTATCACCTTTCTCAAATTGGGGTACAAAGACAGTCCTTGATTCAGAAGCCGTGGAAGAGGAGGGGCCGGAGAAGACAACATATCCTAAGCTAGTATTATCACAACTAGACTTTTGAGAACTCAATACCTCATCAAGATTTGCACTAGACATCCTCTCTATTTGAGTTATAGCTTGACTAAGCTCTTCTTCAAGATTCTTGACCTTCTCTTCTAATGAGGTGTTCTCCATAACAAGAGTCTCAACTAACCTTGTAGTCTCATCTAGTTTGACTAGCAGATCAGTTTTTTCAATTTTTACCTCATTGAGCTCTTTTCTACAAAGATGAGAAGTCTTTTTATATTTTATAAATTCAGTGCATAGTTTATCATAGGCTTCTTGAAGGGTCATCTTCTTGGATACTTCATCATCAGAAGAATCCTCACTATCTTTAGCACTCTCCAAAATCACCTT
The DNA here is from genome assembly GCF_001633185.2 of Quercus lobata. Classification (NCBI taxonomy): domain Eukaryota; kingdom Viridiplantae; phylum Streptophyta; class Magnoliopsida; order Fagales; family Fagaceae; genus Quercus; species Quercus lobata. Next base: position 37,099,956 of record NC_044906.1, on the reverse strand, counting down.
ATTGGTTGAGGTAGCAAAGGCCATAACGTGACTACATTCATCCACATACTCATCAGAAGAGTCATTCTTAGTATCACTCTAAGTAACAACCAATCCTTTATCTTTTGACTTCTTCATCTTTTTCTTCATAAGGTAGTTTGGACACTCTATCCTCATATGACCAAAACCTTTGCACTCATGGCATTGGATGAGGGGTTTCTCATTCTTGCCTTTTTTTGAGGATTTAGATTTCCTACGAGGTTTACCCTTATCCTTTTTCCTAAATTGAAGAAGCTTGATAACCTCATCAGTTATGAAGGTTAGATCCTTATCCTCATCATCATCATCATCTTCATCTTTACTTTCATCTTCATCTTCAACTTCAGAGTCCTCAATCTCTTCTTTTATACCCTTAAGAGCCAAGTATCTATTCATTCCACCTTTTCCCATTAGACCTAATCCCATCTCATAGGTTTGAAGGTTTCCTACGAGCTCAGTCAAAGGAATTTGATCAATGTCCTTCACTTCTTCAATGGCAGTGGTCTTGGCATGGAATCTTTCTGGTAAGGACCTAAGGATTTTCTTAACAATTTTGGATTCTATAATAGATTCTCCAAAGTTAAAGATAGAATTCAAAATATCCATGAGTTTAGCATAGAACTCATCAAAGGTCTCATCCTCCTTATAAGATTGAATTTAATCAACCATCTTGTTGGCTTTATTCCGTGCCAAATTTGCTTGTATTTTAGCAATTAGTAACCCTGTATTTAGGTGGGTTTGTTGTAAGGGTAGTGAGTGAAATAGAGTGTTGAATGCTCAAGAATGTGCAAGAAAACAGAGTCTCGCGGCTAGATCTATCGGGTGACTCGCAGCTACAAGCCGCCAGAAGCAGCACATGTGCCAAGCATGCTAGAAGCTGAAGAGTCATGCTAGCTGGAGCACTACAGGATAAAATAGGACAACTGGCCGTTCTTTTATCTCGCAGCTAGATCTCGCGACTCAGTCAAGTCACAAGGCCAAGCCGCGAGCCAGCCCTATTTTGAAAAACCTGACATTTCACATTCCTTTCTCACCTTAGTATAAATACCCCTTATACCCACGAAAGAAGGAGAGCTTCCAGAGAGAATTTTGAGAGAGAAACCCTAGAGTAAAACAAGATTGATTCATCAACAATCTTTACATAATAGTCTCTTCAAATTCCTCAACTCTCTTCCTCTCCATTGTTAAACCCTTGAGAGGCATTTTACCAAAACATTTTCCCACCATATCCATTACTGTGAGAGGGTTGTTTGGTGTTCTGGGAAACAGTTAGGAAGGAACCAATTTACATTGGTTGATGCTATGGTCAAGTAACAGAATCCGGGAAGCTAGAAAAGAAATAGGTTTGACGCAACCTCATTGGAGCAAGAAGCTTGGAGGGCTTAGGTACACTGGGTAGATTAGGCTTGGAGGATCTATTGCTGTTCATGTATCCCAACTACATTTTCTAGTGGATTGTTTAACCGCTTGGAGGGCGGCGAAGAGGTTTTACGCTGAAGGCTTTGGTTTCCTCTTCGATAACACATCATGTGTTGTCCTTGTGCTTGCATCTCTCTTCTCTTTATCTTTGCCTTTTATTTTCTGCTATGGATGTGATTTTAATTGGCATAGAATGTTTACCAATTCTATATTAAGCTTTTGTTCATGTTCCGCACATTAATTGTTTGATATAAAGCTTGAATTGGTAATTTGTAAATTGGGGGTCTAAACGTTCAAGGGTGTTTTTACACTATTTGAACTTTCAATTGGTATCAGAGTGAGTACACTTTTGTTGGTTTCATTACCATAGTGTGATCCTTGACCCTTTTTAATATGGACCGGTCTCAATCCCTAAATGTACCTCCATATTTTGATGGTAGTAATTATGCTTTTTGGAAGGTTTGTATGAGAGCATTTTTATGTTCCATTGAAGAATCTGTTTGGGATGCGGTTGAGATAGGTTGGACCAGACCTGAGGCAGCCAAACCCACATGGGATAAGGTAGCACTCGCCGCATCTAATGCTAACAGTAAAGCACTCAATGCTATTTTCTGTGGTGTGTCTCCAGATGAATTTCACAGGATCTCTCACATTACCGTTGCCAAAGAAGCGTGAGAGATATTGGAGACCACTTACGAAAGCATGAAGAAAGTAAAAGACACCAAGCTGCAAATGCTGACCACTCGGTTTGAGGAGCTCAAAATGGGTGAGGATGAGTCCTTTGACTCTTTCTATAGCAAGCTGAATGAGGTCGTTGTCAGCAAGTTCAATTTGGGGGAGAAAACGGAGGATTCTAAAATAGTAAGGAAGATCCTTCGATCATTGCCGGAAAGCTTTCATGCCAAAGTAACAACAATTGAAGAGAGTAAGGACCTTGATGACATCAACGTCCAGGAGCTGGTTGGTTCTCTTTAGACTTATCAAATGTCACTACCAAATCAACGGAGGAATAAATCTCTTGCTTTTAAGACCATTAATGAGAAGGTAGAAGTCCATGACTCATCAGATGAAGATGTGGTTGACAAGGATGTTGCATACCTTATGAAAATATTTTGAAAATTCTTGAAATTCAAGAATAGTGGTAAATTTGGGGACAAAGGAAAACTTTAAAGTTTAGGAAGGGAGAAAAGGGAATTTAAAAAGAAAGATGGAAAAGAATCCCAATCTACACAAGGGGTCACTTGTTTTGAATGCAATGGGCATGGACACTTTAAGAAAGAATGTCCAAATTATTTGAAATCAAAAGGCAAGGTGTATGCCACGACACTGAGTGACTCGGATTCATCTAACTCTGATTCTGAGGAAAGCTATGATGGAGAAGGGAATTACTCCACTTTTATGACTATTGCTCATATTGATCCTTCAGACGAGTTGAATCTGCTTGTACAAGAGCTTGGAGTACATAGTGATGAAGAATCATTTGGAGCTATTGAGGAATCAGATGCAGAAGAAGATGGAAACACAGCCAATCTTCAAGACAATTATAACTCACTCCTGGAGAGGTCGGGTGAGTACATAAGGGTGGCAAAGGCAGCTGTGAGAAAGATGAAGAAAGCAGAGGAGGAGTATAAAAGTCTCCTAATTCGCTAAAAGGAGGCCAAGTGTGATATAGAAATACTAAATGGTGAGCTGTCAGAAGCCTACACAAAAGTGAGATTTCTTGAGCAGGAGGTTGTGCAAGCAAATGCCAAGATAGAGAGGGTCTCCACTAAGAAGCTAGATGATGTTATTTCATCTCAAAAGGATTTTTCAGACAAATCCGGGTTGGGATATACCGGAGGGAGTAGCTCATCTGGCAATGTCACAAAAGAAGTGAAGTTTATAAAGGCCAAAGAGATAGTTGAAGTTGGCCCTACTGCTGAGAAGCCCAAGATAGAGGAGAAGAGGAATGTGGGGAACGAACGGTTGTTGAATTCCTGTAATCAATCTGCGGGCAGGTTTGAATCTCGAGCCAAGTCTCGTCCACAATCACAAAGAGGTCCTAGATCGAACTATGTGTGTCATTATTGCGGACTTCAAGGGCATACTCGGCCAAATTGCCAAAAGCTGAGAGCAATGAATAATGCAACTGCTCCAAGGTCACGAGGACCTAGAAATAATAGGAGAAATTGGGCTGGTGAACCATCAAGAGATCAAAATGGTGATCCTAGAATGATGGACGTGATGAAGATGATTGGTGCATTCACCAACTGCTTGGAAAACTTCACACGAAGGTTTGAAAGCCCTAACTCCCGTACCCAATCCTATAAGGAAATCACCCCAAACGTAAGTGACGTGTGGGTGAAAAAGGGTACTCATGCATAGGCATTACAACATGTCCATGCATCAATACTTCCTATGCTTTGTGACTTAGTTTGGTTGTTTTCTTTTTAATTGTGTTGGTTGAATTGTGTTTATTTATTTTTGCATTCTATCGTTTATTCCTTTTTCGTTGTTTTTGTTCAATCTTTTCCTTCTTATGTGTCAAAAATCCAAAAACCACATAAAAAGTAGAAAATCAAAAAGTTTGATCAATATTGTTGAAGTTTTGTCTCAAAACTTATTTTGCCTTGTACCTTTGTGCTAATGGCTTTGTGCATTTACGAGCGTAGCTTGTTTCTTTGCACTCTTATCACTATGGAAGAAATCTTGAAATCTATGTGACTATTGTAAATAGATCTTCAAACTTGTCATGAATGATTAGTGAATGGTTATGTTGATCTTGAGACATGCATAGACTTGTGCCTATATATCTTCCCACTATTTATTTTTGTTTTTGCTAAAAAGAGCTCACCAAATGTAAATCTCCAAATGAAAAGAGATATTGAGCTGCAAAAGTCTGTCGTACATACTAGTATTTGACTAGGAAAAAGGGAAAGCGACCAAAAATTTATGTGAATGATTATTCAAAAAGTCAAAGTCTATCTCATCAAGGTGAAATATCAAATATCACTCTCACAATGAGAGGTGATTGTCTTAAAAGGACCAAAAAGATCAAATGTTATGATTGAAAGTGGAGTCAAATGTAAAGCTCCAAATTATGTAATCAAGTCTTGTGGGAGGTCATATATGCATACTTCTATAATTGAGATGGGTCACATGATCTAGTGCTAATTGTGTATGCCTTGGTTGAATTGATCATTGAAGCTTCACACTAGACAAAGGACTATCTCATTGTTGATACTCACACACAACACACAAGTTTATGTTTAATGAATGTCATATTCATTTGTGTAATTGTACTTGATAAAATGTGTTTGCACATGCTCAATTTTTGTTGATTCAAGCACAAAAAGATTTTTGAGTGTTTTAGGTGTTTTTGGAAAGTATTTTGTTCTTCAAAAACTGAAAATTTCAAAAAACAGTATTGCCCTGTTTTGGCGACTCAGTCGTGGGTAAGTCAAGTCGCATGCCACAGTCGTGAGCTCGCGGGTCAATTTTGGCGATTTGTTCGCGAGTGGAAGGTCCAGTCGTGAGGGGTACACAGATATTTTCACGGCTCAGCTCACAACTCCCTCGGGAGTAAGACTTCTAGTTGCGAAAAACACTTAGAAATTTTTTTTAAAACTTTTGGATTAAAGTGTTTTGGCGGGTGGAACTGGCGACTATCTAACGACTTACCTCAGCCGCGAAAAACGCGTGTTTTGCACAGTGAGGGCAGTTTTTAAAATCTTTTTTAGTTTTCCCTCGAACTTTTTATGATTGTTCACTTTCTCTCTCAACTGTTCTTACCCAAACACTTCGTGTCTCCATTTTCAAACTCCATTGTTGCTTCATTTTCATCTCAAAATCATCAAGAAAAGGTATGGGTTTTCTTTCTTACACTCAATATTTCTTGTTTTTGAGCTTTTCCCTCTTGAATATTTGCTTTGTTTTTCTGATTTGAGTTGGGTTTGTGTTTCGGCTATTGTTCTCTGTTCGTGCTTTGCTAGTAGAAGCTCTTGTTTTTTAAGAACTTGTTTAGGTTGCTAGATTTGTTTTTCATCATGTGACTCTCTATTAACTTAGAGTTTGTTATCTGTCTTATACCCATCTTGTCTGATCTCATTTTGATATTTTGTTTCAAAATGATTCATGTTTTGTTAGTTGGGTTTTATTGATTTAATTTTGTGTTTGTTTATCTAGTGTGTTCATCTGTCTTGTGTTCTCTGGATCTTTTCATACTCATCAAAATATATGTCTCATTGACATATGTTTGTCCTTTGGGTGATGTTAGTCTCTACTACATTTGTACTCTTCTGCAAAATGTTAGTTGTTCTTGATTATATTCCTTTAGGTGCATTCATCTGTTTTGTTGGTTTAGATTATGTGGTCTTTCCTTTAGTATTGTCTTTATCACTAACAAAATACTGAGTTGTTCTACACATGTATTGTACTTTATTGTTGTGGCCTTTTCTGATTGTTCACAGATGGCTCCTTCTTCCCCAAAGAAGAAAACTCCTGCCAAGAAAGCCGATAAGAGAATAAAATGGACCTGAATCTGTTTAGGTCTATTTCCCATTTTGAGAGATACAAGGATTTCTTCTTAAAGGCAGGAATCATACAAGAAAGGTTTGTGGATTTGGGGGATTTGAGAGACACCTTTATCCCTAGTTGTTTTGAGGGGAGAGGATGGGAAAGACTGCTAAGTGATTTCCCAGTTGTATGTGAACCTCTGGTTAGGGAGTTTTACTCTAATGCGATGATCAGGGAAGATGAGCTGAGCTGCTGGGTTAGAGGTACAAAATTCACCTTAGATGCACATGACATTGATGATGTGCTAGGTCTTGAGAGGCTAGAAGATCATGAGTTTGTCAACTATAAGGATAGGATGCTATCTATTGAAATTGTACAACAGAGGATAGGTGGACAAAGAGAAGGGAAATGTCTGAATACCACAGCCTTTCCAGTGGACATGAGGTGTCTCACTATTATCATGATGTTTAACCTGTATCCCATAAGGAGGTTGACTACAATTAACAATGCGAGAGCAATTTTTCTAATGGAGCTCAAGGAAAAGACCTTCATTGATATCAGTTCCCACATATTTGATACTATTGTGGATGAGACTAGAACCACTTCTAGGCCTAAACTGATCTTCCCTAGTCTGCTCATGAGGATTTTCAAAAAGAAGGGTGTTGCAATCCCTCGAGACATCAGTCCTATGTCTACACCTTCAGCAATTAACAAACAAACCTTCAAAAGGATAAGTGTTCTTCTTCCATGTGAAGAAGATAGAGGCGATGAAGGAGAGGGTGTCCCAATGGAGACTGAGGAAGAGGTAGCAGGCCAGGCATCAATTTCAACACCCAGAAGGAGTGGCAAAAGGATTAGAGCATCAACTTCTTCAGCTATACCTCCAGATGCATTTCAAGTCATCCTAGAAAGACTTGATTGACTCAGAGAGGTCCAGACAGTGCAGTCTGAGAGGATGGCAGCCATGCAGGATCAGCTTGATATTCTCTCCGCAAAATTTGACAGCTTCACCACACATCATAGGCAGTGACCCTTTGGCCATTCCGGTCAAAAAGGGGGAGAAATTTTTGAGAAGCAGACCTTGAGGGGGAGCAATATTTTGAGGGAGAGCAATCAAAAACACTTGCTTATTTTGTTTATGTTTTGGATAATTTGTTGTTATTATGGTTTATGTTTGTTTCTAACTCATAACACATGGATGGTTATTGAAACTTGGTTTACTTTTTATATATATGTGTATATATATATATATATATATTGTTGATGTTTTTTAGTGTATAATGTGTTTGTACCCATGTCGCTTTTGTAAGCTTTTAGGGTTTCTTGTAGGGTTTATGGTTTATACCATGCTTTATGCAACCTCTATGTTTTTGTTAAATCAGTACTTCTATCTAAATGTCATGCGTTTTCTTATTAAGTACTGTCACTCTTGTGCCCTTGTAGGATTGTTCCTAGATGCATATACTTGGTGTATTATGCATTGGTTAAGTGTTGGGCATACAAGTAACTTGCATTGTTCTTGTTAGCTTGTATGTTCAAGTGTTCATTCCAAGTGTGAATGAGCATTGTGATCACTACCTTGTAGTGATTACTTGTTTGATCAAGCCATGGTTTGTTTCTTAACTTTATCTTTGCTTGATCACTTTATGCCTGTTTCATATGCATTTCATATTTTCTGCATACAATGATCATGGTGTATTGTTGTGTTTCAGGAGTATCATGTTCATATGATTCAAGTGCCTTACAGTTTCTAGAATTATGTGTGAGTGAGTTTTGCTCAACTGTTCCTAACTCACATGTTAAGTCTAGAGTCTGTTTTAGAGTTTTGTCATGGAATAGCCAAAGGAGGAGATTGTAAGGTTGAATTTAATCAACCATCTTGTTGGCTTTATTCCGTGCCAAATTTGCTTGTATTTCAACAATTAGTAACTTTGTATTTAGGTGGGTTTGTTGTAAGGTTAGTGAGTGAGATAAAGTGTTGAATGCTCAAGAGTGTGCAAGAAAACAGAGTCTCGCGGCTGGATCTCGCGGGTGACTTGCGGCTGCAAGCCGCCAGAAGCAGTACACGTGCCAAGCATGCCAGAAACTGAATAGTTATACTAGCTGGAGCACTATAGGACAAAATAGGACAACTGGTCGTTCTGTTATCTCACAGCTGGATCTCGCGACTTAGTCAAGTCATAAGGCCAAGCCGCGAGCCAACCCTATTTTGAAAAACCTGACGTTTCACATTCCTTTCTCACCCTAGTATAAATACCCCTTATACCCTCGAAAGAAGGAGAGCTTCCAGAGAGAATTTTGAGAGAGAAACCCTAGAGTAAAACAAGATTGATTCATGAACAATCTTTACATAAGAGTCTCTTCAAATTCCTCAACTCTCTTCCTCTCCATTGTTAAACCCTTGAGAGACATTTTACCAAGACCTTTTCTCACCATATCCATTACTGTGAGAGGGCTGTTTGGTGTTCTAAGAAGTAGTTAGGAAGGAACCAATTTACATTGGTTGATGCTATAGTCAAGTAGCGGAATCCGGGAAGCTAGAAAAGAAATAGGTTCGGCGCAACCTCGTTGGAGCAAGAAGCTTGGAGGGCTTAGGTACACTGGGTAGATTAGGTTTGGAGGGTCTATTGCTGTTCATGTATCCCAACTACATTTTGTAGTGGATTGTTTACCGCTTGGAGGGTGGCGGAGAGGTTTTACACTGAAGGCTTCGGTTTCCTCTTCGATAACACATCGTGTGTTGTCCTTGTGTTTGCATCTTTCTTCCCTTTATCTTTGCCTTTTATTTTCTGCTGTGGATGTGATTTTAACTGGCATAGATTGTTTACCAATTCTGTATTAAGCTTTTGTTCATGTTCCGCACATTAATTGTTTGATATAAAGCTTGAATTGGTAATTTGTAAATTGGAGGTCTAAACTTTCAAGGGTGTTTTTACACTATTTGAACTTTCACTCATCCATCCTTATTTCTTCAAAACTACTGGTGAGTCTTTGAAGCTTCACAATCTTTACTACCTTGGTACAATCATAGGTGGTCTCAAGAATGGTCTATGCTTCCTTGGCAACTTCCATGGATGATATTTTCTTGTATTCCTCATTGGTCACCCCACAAAACAAGGCATTCAAGGCCCTATTGTTGAAATTTGCTGCTATGATTGTTGCATTATCCCAATCCACCAACGCTACTTTTGGTTTAATCCAGCCAACTTCAACTGCTTGCCATAACTGTTCACCTAGAGCCTGCAAAAAAACTTTCATATGAACTTTTCAGTATGCATAATTATTGCCATCAAATAAAGGAGGAATCAAAAAAGATTGTCCATAATCCATGACAATGGGGGTCAAGGATCACACTCAGGAAATTAATCCAATCAGAGTGTACCAACTTTGATACCACTTGTTGGGAAATTTAGACCCCGGTTGATTGAATTAACAAGTTTTAAACCTAAATTGTTAATTAGATTTATTATGAATAAACCTTGTTAAAACAAACTAACATCAATATCATGTCAAAATCATGCAGCAGAAAAATAAATAAGACAAGATATGATGACCTAGGAAAACCAATGAAACAAACTAATTTCATAGTAAAAAACTTAAGGGGAAACTTTCCCGAAAAACAATCCACTATTATAAAGAGAAGTTTTAGATCTAGTACAAAACCTTTGTCTCTAAACTCTATAATCCCTATAAATGAACTTACAGCGGAAACCTTCTACCGCTTCAGAACCTTTGAACTCTTCAATATATGAACGCCACCCTTTTTGCACGGATCCCAGTACGTGACTAACTAATGATGCACGGCTCTCGGTATGTGACTAACACACCAACTTGAAGAAGATGTTAGCTGCAAAGTTCTTCACTTCATCTACAATGAAGATCAAGAAACACTTGATTACAAAACCCTAAGGCGCAAAGACGCAATAGCTTCTTTCAGAGAGAATAAGGCATTAGTCACCTTTTGGATGTGTTCTCCTTGTCTTCTCTTATGTGACAGCCTCTAAAATAAGCCTTATATATGTTTGGGTTGTGAGAAAAGAAACCCTACTCAAATACATAAGCATGGGCCGAAAATCAGATTTGGAAATCTGAATTTCATAATTCTCGATAGATACCTTGATAGATAGCTATTTGTCGAGACCTGTTGTGAGCTATCGAGAGGTGTCAAGAAACTATCAAGCTTATCTGTTGTAAGCTATCGAGGAGTTATTGAGGGGACAAAAAGTTGCTCGATCGATCGACCTAGCTATCGAGAGGTATCAAGATTACGATAAAAAGAAGCTGAAGAGCTCGATAGATAGCCTAGCTGTCAAGGGGTGTCGAGCAGCTATTGAGCTTTAAAAAATTAGCACTTCTTCACTTGTTTCTTGGAAAAATTTGCATGGCTTCAATACTAAACTTGAACTCTTGTTCTTTGAAGTATTAAACACATCCTAGATCTACCCAAATACAAGTAAAGTGCATTTTGTCAAAAGATTAGCCAATTACTTAAAATAGTGACATATGTTCCTAACATTGAATCACATATGTCCTAACAGTTATTAAGATCAAGATTGATGTCGAGAGCTTAGTGATCTCTTCAGTTGCTGATTCAAGAGCTTAAAGAAAAACACAAGTGGGAGTACTTGTGGTTGCTGTGGATCAAGGAAAGAAGTAGTCCGTGGACTTGGAGCTATCACGTGGTGTGGTAGTAAGTTTTCTACTCGAGGTAGCAATAGGATGTTAGTGGTCTAAGTCGCTATTGTAAAACTTCAATTCTTTCATAACGGATCTGTTTTACCTTGAGGATAGCTAGGTTAAATCCTCCCCAAGTTTTTTACCGGTTTGGTTTTCCTGGGTTATCATATCGTTGTGTTCTTTATATTTCTGTATTATTTACATGATATGATTTACATATGTTAACCTAGATCTGAATAATTTATCTTAGTAATCACTTGGCTAAATAACTAGGTTAAACTGTTTGTATTTAAGGGGTCTAAAAACGTACAATATCATTACATGTTATACAAAATCGCTTATGCTACATAAACTATTATATTTTCCAATTATATATATATATATATATATATCGTTAATTGATGGGAGGATAATGACATAAATTTTTTGGAAATTATCTATAAATATGCTTATACTAACAAGAATTTAAACAACAACAACAATAAAGTATTAGTTCCAAGATTTTGTGATTAGTTACAAATCCTTAACATGTTTGATAGGCCAAGAATGTATTGACCCCTTATGATGAATTAATTGATTAATTAGCCAAGTTTATTAATTAACCAAGTTAACATACAATATGCGTGGTAGCACAAACAAATCACCAATTAAACTAAGTATGCAGCGGAAAGTAAAGTGACACGGCGATTTGTTTATGAATGGGGAAAACCTACACGGCAAAAACCCCAATCGGGTGATTTTAAGGTCACCACTCCCGAGAATCCATTATTATCAAAACAAGTGGTTACAAGTAAAGGAATCCCAGTACCTTATACCAACCTACAGTTGAACCCTTACCCCAGTACATAATTGAACTTGTTCTATAGTGACAATCTCTCCTTTTGATGCATGGCTCCCAGTACGTGACTAACCAATTACGCGGATCCTAGTACGCGACTTCAATCACCAACTAGAGAAGGTTGTTGGCTACAAAGTTCTTCAATTTATCTAGACGATGAAGATCATAAAGTTGCTTGGTCACAAAACCCTACGATGTATAAACACAGCAGCTTCTTCAAGAACTAGGGCAAACTAGGTTTCCGGTCACACTATTCTTCACTCTTGTGAAATTTGCTCTTGTGCAACTTGTGTCACCTTCAATGACCCTTAAAATAATCCTTTTATATGTTTAGGGTTGTGAGAAAAGAAAGCCCAAACATACAATCACATATTGAATGAAAAATAGATCAGAAATTTTGAGTTTCATAAACCTCAACAGATACCTATTTGTTGAGCTAGCTGTCGAGCCACAAGCTGGAACAGCTCTTCAAGGCTCGATAGATGATAACTGTCGAGCTTTAATGAACAACACTTTTCACACTTGAATCTTGGACAGACTTGCATGGTTTTAACACTTGAACTTGAAAAATTGTTTCTTGAAGTATTAAACACATCCTAGATCTACCCAATTACAAGTGAAGTGCGTCTTTTCAAAGGATTAGCCAATTACATAAAATAGTGACATACGTTCCTAACATGTGAAACACATATGTCCTAACAATCTCCCCCTTTGGCAATCCGTGACAAAACCACAACAAATAAATGAACATATGAGAGAAGTCATAAATCACTCAACTCATATTCACTTGTTAAATACAATAAAATCTATCCTAACACAAACTCTTGAAAAACTTTGCAAGAAGAGAGTTTATGGAAAGAAAGACTTTAACAGCCTGTATTTCTGAAACACTTTAAACAAAACTCATCACAACATCTTAGTGTGAAACAGAAATAATATATTGCATACAAGATAAGAAACATGTGTATAAAGAAAGAACAGAAACAACACATATAAGGGTAGGTGAAAAACATACATCAATATATAAAGCAAATATAAATACAATGTATGTCAAAATGGTCACAAGACCAATATACAACATATGATGTATCTGAAATAGAAAGAAAATAAAAAAAATACATTAGGTCCTCACTACATCCCTCAATGTGCACTCTCCCCTTAACAAAAATCTCCTATACTAACCCTCCCCCTAACTGTGACTACTCTCATAACCAAAACTACTCCCCCTTTTTGTCATGAGTCATAAAGGGTAAGAGTGTTAAGTAAACATCTCATCAGAGCTGGAAGAGCTAGCATCTCCATCCTTATCATCCTCAGATGCCTCAGATGCCTCGGGAGGATCTACATAGCCACCAAGGCGAGCCTGCCGTTTAGCAATACAGTCGACACGGGTGTTCACCTGTTACAACTAAGTAGAGAGTGTATCAAGGCAAACATCCATGCGTTGAAGCTGCACCATGATCGTATTTAGAGTCACACCTCCCGCTGAAGTAGAGGGAGCGAAGGAGGATGGAGCCAAAGGAGTGGGAGGAGCTGCCGTACTGGACCGCCTCGAACGAAACTGCGCCTTGCTCCGTTTAATAGTAGCGGCGTCAATGGCACACATCACGTGAAAGTGGTCGAAAACGGAAAAGGGAACGGAAAAATGGCATAGGATCCTCGTGATAGCCGAAGGGAAGATGAGCTTATCACGGGATGTCGAATCCCTATAGACATCTATAATAGAATGAATGAAATGAGAGGGAAAATCTATAGTGAGATGCTCTAAAAAAGAAAACAAAAATCAAGCATGAGGCTCGATAATCGAGTTATAATGAGAAAGGGGATGAAGAACAAAAGTCATAACCATGTTCATGAATCTAGGACCTTTAGCAAAGGTCGAACATGGAGTAAACTGACGGTCGCCCCAATCTGATGGACGTTCACAAAAAGCGGAAATGAGCTCGTCTTTGGACACGGTCCTCAGACGCTCACAACCGAGGTAGTTAGGATGCTCTACCCGTAGGACATGGAGCACATCGGAGACAATCTTCGGTGTGACAACAATGCGCGTACCTCGAACATGAGTAATGAAATGAGGTACTGAATAATCAAATCCATGCATGTTGGAGTATGAAAGTTCAAATAGTGTATAAAACACCCTTGAACGTTTAGACCCCCAATTACAAAATAACCAATTCAAGCTTTATGACAAACAACTAGTGTGCAGAAAATGAACACAAACTATAAACAGAATTGGTAAATAATCTAAGCCAATTAAAATCACATCCACAGCAGAAAATAAAAGGCAAAGATAAAGGGAAGAGAGATGCAAACACAAGGACAACACACGATGTGTTATCGAAGATGAAACCGAAGCCCTCGGCGTAAAACCTCTCTGCCGCCCTCCAAGCGGTAAGTAATCCACTACAAAATGTAGTTGGGATACATGAACAATAATAGACCCTCCAAGCCTAATCTAGTCAGTGTACCTAAGCCCTCCAAGCTTCTTACTCTAACGAGGTTGCGCCGAACCTATTTCTTTTCTAACTTCCCGGATTCCGCTATTTGACCATAGCATCAACCAATGTAAATTGGTTCCTTCCTAACTACTTTCCAGAACACCAAACAGCCCTCTCACAGTAATGGATATGGTGAGAAAAAGGTTTTGGTAAAAGGCCTCTCAAGGATTTAATAATGGAGAGGAAGAGAGTAGAGGAATTTGAAGAGTATTTTATGTGAAGATTGTGGATGAATCAATCTTGTTTTTCTCTAGGGTTTCTCTCTCAAAATTCTCTCTGGAAGCTCTCTTTCTTTCGTGGGTATAAGGGGTATTTATACTAGGGTGAGAATGGAATGTGAAGAGTCAAGTTTTTCAAAACAGGGCTGGCTCGCGGCTTGACTGAGTCGCGAGATAACAGAACGGTTAGTTGTCCTATTTTGTCCTGTAGTGTTCCAGCTAGCATGATGCTTCAACTTCTGACATGTTTGGCACGTGTGCATCTTCTGGCGACTTGCAGCCTCGAGTCACCTGCGAGATCCAGTCGCGAGTCTCTGTTTTTCTTGCACACTCTTGAGCATTTCATCACACTATCTTACTCACTACCCTTACAAAAATCCCACCTAAATACAGGGTTACTAATTGCTGAAATACAAGCAAATTTGATATGGAATAAAGCCAACAAGATGGTTGATTAAATTCAACCTTACAATCTCCCCTTTTGGCTATTCCGTGACAAAACCCTAAAATAGACTCTAGACTTAACATATGAGTTGGGAACAGTTGAACAAAACTCACTCACACCTAACTCTAGAAACTGTGAAGCTCTTGAATCATATGAACATGAATCTCCTGAAACACAACAATACACCATGATCATTATATGCAGAAAAGCATGAAATGCATATGAAGCAGACAATATGTGATCAAGCAAAGATGGAGTTAAGAAACAAACCATGGCTTGATCCAACAAATAATCACTACAAGGTAGTGACCACAATGCTCATTCACACTTGGAATGAACACTTGGACATACAAGCTAACAAGAACAATGCAAGTCACTTGTATGCCCAACACTCATCCAATGCATAATACACTAAGTATATGCATCTAGGAACAACCCTACAAGGGCATAAGAGTGACAGTACTTAACAAGAAAATGCATGACATTTAGTTAGAAGTACTGATTTAACAAAGCATAAATGCTACATAAAGCATGGTACAAACCATAAAGCCTACAGATAATGAACATAAACCCTAAAAGCTTACAAAAGCAACATGGGTACAAACCACATTATATACTGAAAAACATCAATATATATAAAAGGTAAACCAAGTTTCAAAAACATTCATGAGTTATGAGTTTAAACCAGACAATAACCATAACCACAGTGTACCAAACCCATAGAAACAACAATTATCCAAAACATAATACTTTAACCATAAACATAAACAAAATAAACAAGATAGACACTGTTTTTGACTACTCCCCCTCAAAATAGTGCTCCCCCTCAAGAGCTGCTTCTCAAAAACTTCTCCCCCTTTTTGACCGGAATGACCAAAGGGTCATTGCCCATGATGTGTGGTGAAGCTGTCAAATTTTGCTGAGAGAACATCAAGCTGGTCCTGCATGGCTGCTATCTTCTCAGATTGCTCGGTCTGGACCTCTCTGATTCCATCAAGTCTTTCCAGAATGAACTGAAATGCATCTAGAGGTATATCTGAAGAAGTTGATGCTCTAGTCCTCTTGCCACTCCTTCTGGGGGTTGAAGTTGATGCCTGACCTACTGCCTCTGCCTCAATCTCCATTGGAACACCCTCTCCTTCATCACCTTCATCTTCTTCACCTGAAAGACGTACACTTATCCTCTTGAAGGTTTGCTTTTTAATTGCTGAAGGTGTAGACATGGGACTGATGTCTCGAGGGATTGCAACACCCTTCTTTTTGAAAATCCTCATGAGCAGACTAGGGAAGATCAGTTTAGGCCTAGAAGTGGTTCTAGTCTCATCCACAATTGTATCAAATATGTGGGAGTTGATATCAATGAATGCCTTTTCCTGGAGCTCTATCAGAAAAATAGCTCTGGTATTGTTAATTGTAGTTAACTTCTTTATAGGATACAGGTTGAACATCATGATAATAGTGAGACACCTCATGTCCACTGGAAAGGCTGTGGTATTTAGGCATTTCCCTTCTTTCTGTCCATCAATCCTCTATTGTATAGTTTCAATAGACAGCATCCTATCCTTATAGTTAACAAAATCATGATCTTCTAACCCCTCAAGATCTAGTACATCATCAATGTCATGTGCATCTAATGTGAATTCTGTTCCTCTAACCCCGCAGCTTAACTCATCTTCCCTTATCACAGCATTGGAGTAAAACTCCCTAATCAGGGGTTCATACACAACTAGGAAATCACTTAGCAGCTTTTCCCATCCTCTCCCCTCAAAACAACTAGGGATAAAGGTGTCTCTCAAATCCTCCAAATCCACATACCTTTCTTGTATGATTCCTGCCTTTAAGAAAAAATTCTTGTATCTCTCAAAATGGGAAACATACCTAAACAGATTAGGGTCCATTTTCAATCTCTTATCTGCTTTCTTGGCAGGTGTTTTCTTCTTTGGGGATGAAGGAGCCATCTGTAAACAAGCAGAAAAGGTCACAACAACAAAGTACAATACATGTGTAAAACAAATCAGTACTTTGTTAGTGTCATAGAGAGATAAGTGTAGAACAACAAGACCAAGATGGCTTAAAGACAGGTATGAAGGAAAAGCCTCAAAACTTTAACCAACAACTCAGATGAGTGTACCCATTGGTAGAAACTCAAGAACAACCAACATTTTGTAGAAGAGTTCTAATGCTGCAGAGTATAACATCACCCAAAGGACAAACATATGTCAATGAGACATAAATTTTGATGAGTTTGAAATGACACACTAGATATACTAACACAAAAACAAATCAATATAACCCAACAAACAAAACACAATCATTTTGAATCAACTAAATAAAGTGGGTTCAAACGAAATGGGTATAAGTCAATCAAAAAACCCTAAGCATAAAGAAGAGAAATATTACTGAACAAATCTAGCAACCTAAACAAGTTCATATAAACCAAGATCCTCAACACGCCATACAAGGACAAAGCACAACACCGAATCACCAACCCAACGCAAATTAGAAAATCAACACATATAAACAAGAGGGAAAAGCTCAAAAACAAGAAATATTGAGTGAGAGAATGAGAACCCATACCTTTTTCTTGAAGATTTTGAGTTGAAATGAAGCAAAAATGGGGTTCGAAGATGGTGACACAGAGTGTTTGGGTACAAGACAGTTGAAAGAGAAGATGAACAGTCACATAAAGTTCGAGGGAAAACTGAAAATGGTTTTAAAAACTACCCTTACTGTGCAAAACACGCGTTTTTCGCGATTGAGATAAGTCGCCAGTAAGTCGCCAAAATCACCTACCAAGACACTTCAAGCCAAAAATTTGAAAAATTTGCTAAGTGTTTTTCGCGACTGGAAGTCTCACTCGCGAGGGAGTCGCAAGCTAAGCCGCGAAAATTTCTGTGTACCCCTCGCGATTGGACCTTACACTCCCGAACAAGTCGCCAAAATTGACCCGCGAGCTTGCGACTATGGCATGCGACTTGAGTGACCCGCGATTGAGTCGCCAAAACAAGGCAACACTGTTTTTGAAATTTTCAGTTTTTGAAGAACAAAATACTTTCCAAAAACACCTAAAAAACTCAAAAATATTTTTGTGTTTGAATCAACAAAGATTGAGCATGTGAAAGTACATTTTCACAAGTACAATCACATAAATGAATATGGCATTCATTGAATATAAACTTGTGTGTTGTATGTGAATATTAACAATGAGATAGTCCTTAGTCTAATGTGAAACTTCAATGATCTATTCAACCAAGGTATACACAATTAGCACTAGATCATGTGACCCATCTCAATTATAGAAGTATGCATATATGACCTCCCACAAGACTTGATTACATAATTTGGAGCTTTACATTTGACTCCACTTTCAATCATAACATTTGATCTTTTTGATCATTTTGAAACAATCACATTTCATTGTGAGAGTGATATTTGATATTTCACCTTGATGAGATAGCCCTTGGCTTTTTGAAGAATCATACACTTTATTTTTGATCACTTTCCCTTTTTCCTAGTCAAATACTAGTATGTGCGACAGGCTTTTGCAGCTCAATATCTCTTTTCATTTGGAGATTTACATTTGGTGAGCTCTTTTTAGCAAAAACAAAAACATAAAGAGTGGGAAGATATATAGGCACAAGTCTATGTATGTCTCAAGATCAACATAACCATTCACTAATCATTCATGACAAGTTTGAAGATCTATTTACAATAGTCACATAGATTTCAAGATTTCTTCCACAGTGATAAGAGTGCAAGGGAACAAGCTATGCTCGTAAATGCACAAAGCCATTAACACAAAGGTACAAGGCAAAACAAGTTTTGAGACAAAACTCAACAATGTCGATCAAACTTTTTGATTTTCTACTTTTTATGTGGTTTTTGGATTTTTGACACATAAAAAGGAAAAGATTGATCAAAATCAATAAAAATGAACAAAAAAAAAAAAAAAAAAAAACAAAGAAACAAATTTTAACCAACAAAATTAATAAGCAAACAACCAAACAAAGTCACAAAGCATAGGAAGTATTGATGCATGGACATGTTGTAATACTTATGCATGAGTACCCTTTTTCACCCACACATCACTTGCGTTTGGGGTGATTTCCTTATAGGATTGGGTACGAGAGTTAGGGCTTTCAAACCTTCGTGTGAAGCTTTCCAAGCAGTTGGTGAAAGCACCAATCATCTTCATCACGTCCATCATTCCGGGATCACCACTTTGATCTCTTGATGGTTCACCAGCCCAATTTCTCTTGTCATTTCTAGGTCCTCGTGATCTTATAGCAATTGCACTATTTGACAGTTTGGTCGAGTATGCCCTTGAAGTCCGCAGTGATGACACACATAGTTCGATCTAGGACCTCTTTGTGGTCGAAGACGAGACTTGGCTCGGGATTCAGACCTGCCCATAGATTGATTACGAGGGTTGTTCAACATCCGTTGGTTCTCCACATTCCTCTTCTCCTCTATTTTGGGCTTCTCAGCAGTAGGGACAACTTCAACTGACTCTTTGGCCTTTATAAACTTCACTTCTTTGGTGATATTGCCAGATGAGCTACTCCCTCCGGTATATCCCAACCCGGATTTTTCTGAAAAATTCTTTTGAGAAGAAATAACATCATCGAGCTTATTGGTGGTGACCCTCTCTATCTTAGCATTAGCTTGCACAACCTCTTGCTTAAGAAATCTCACTTTTGTGTAGGCTTCTGACAGCTCCCCATTCAGTGTTTCTATCTCACATTTGGCTTCCTTATAGCGAATTAGGAGACTTTTATAGTCCTCCTCTGCCTTCTTCATCTTTCTCACAGCTGCCTTGGCCACCCTTGTGTACTCACCCGACTTCTCCAAGAGTGAGTTATAATTCTCTTGAAGATTGGCTGTACTTTCATCTTCTTCAGTATCTGATTCTTTGACAACTCCCAATGATTCTTTATCACTATGTTCTCCAAGTTCACGTACAAGAAAATTCAACTTGTTGGAAGACTCAACATGGGTAATAGTCATAAAAGCAGAATAATTTCCTTCTTCATCACAGCTTTCCTCAGAATCTGAGTTGGATGAATCTGAGTCACTCAGTGTCGTGGCATACACCTTGCCTTTCGATTTCAAAGAATTCGGGCATTCTTTCTTAAAGTGTCCTTACCAATTTCATTCAAAACAAGTGACGCCTTATGTAGATTGTGATTCTTTTCCATCTTTCTTTTTGAATTCCCTTTTCTCCTTTCCTGAACTTTGGAATTTCCCCTTATCACCAAATTTACCATTATTCTTGAATTTCAAGAATTTTCGGAAATTCTTCACAAGGTATGCAACATCTTTGTTAACTACATCCTTATCCGATGAGTCATGGACTTCCAAATTTTCATTAATGGTCTTAAGAGCAAGAGATTTGCTCTTCCGTTGATTGGGCAGTGACATTTCATAAGTCCGAAGAGAACCAATCAGCTCTTGGAATTTGATGTCATTAAGGTCCTTACTCTCTTCAATCACTGTCACTTTGGCATGAAAGCATTCCGGCAATGATCGAAGGATCTTCCTTACTATTTTAGAATCCTCCGTTTTCTCTCCCAAATTGAACTTGTTGACAACCACCTCATTCAGCTTGCTATAGAAAGAGTCAAAGGACTCATCCTCGCTCATTTTGAGCTCCTCAAATCGATTAGTCAACATTTGCAGCTTGGTGTCTTTCACTTTCTTCGTGCCTTCGTAGGTGGTCTCCAATATCTCCCATGCTTCCTTGGCAACGGTAATGTGAGAAATCCTGTGAAACTCATTTGGAGATACACCACAGAAAATCACATTAAGTGCTTTACTGTTAGCATTAGATGCGGCGAGTGCTGCCTTATCCCATGTGGATTTAACTTCCTTAGGTCTACTCTAACCTATATCAACAGCATCCCAAACTGATTCATCAATGGAACATAAAAATGCTCTCATGCGAACCTTCCAAAAAGCATAATTACTACCATCAAAATATAGAGGTGCATTTAGGGATTGAGACCGGTCCATCTCAATATGGGGTCAAGGATCACACTATGGTAATGAAACCAATAAAAGTGTACCCGCTCTGATACCAATTGAAAGTTCAAATAGTGTATAAAACACCCTTGAACGTTTAGACCCCCAATTAAAAATAACCAATTCAAGCTTTATGATAAACAACTAGTGTGCAGAAAATGAACACAAGCTATAAACAGAATTGGTAAACAATCTAAGCCAATTAAAATCACATCCACAGTAGAAAATAAAAGGCAAAGATAAAGGGAAGAGAGATGCAAATACAAGGACAACACACGATGTGTTATCGAAGAGGAAACCGAAGCCCTAGGTGTAAAACCTTTCTGCCGCCCTCCAAGTGATAAGTAATCCACTACAAAATGTAGTTGGGATACATGAACAGCAATAGACCCTCCAAGCCTAATCTACCCAGTGTACCTAAGCCCTCCAAGCTTCTTGCTTCAACGAGGTTGCACCGAACCTATTTCTTTTCTAGCTTCCCAGATTCCGCTACTTGACCATAGCATCAACCAATGTAAATTGGTTCCTTCCTAACTACTTCCCATAACACCAAACATCCCTCTCACAATAATGGATATGGTGAGAAAATGTTTTGGTAAAAGGCCTCTCAAGGATTTAACAATGGAGAGGAAGAGAGTAGAGGAATTTGAAGAGTAGAGGAATTTGAAGAGTCTCTTATGTGAAGATTGTGGATAAATCTATCTTGTTTTTCTCTAGGGTTTCTCTCTTAAAATTCTCTCTGGAAGCTCTCTTTCTCTCATGGGTATAAGGGGTATTTATACTAGGGTGAGAATGGAATGTGAATAGTCAGGTTTTTCGAAACAGGGCTGGCTCGCGGCTTGGCCTCATGGCTTGACTGAGTCGCGAGATCCAGCTACGAGATAACAGAATGGCCAGTTGTCCTATTTTGTCCTGTAGTGCTCCAGCTAGCATGACGCTTTAACTTCTAGCATGCTTGGCACGTGTGCATCTTTTGACGGCTTGCAGCCACGAGTCACCCGCGAGATCTAGTCGCGAGTCTCTATTTTTCTTGTACACTCTTGAGCATTTCATCACACTATCTCACTCACTACCCTTACAAAAATCCCACCTAAATACAGGGTTACTAATTGCTGAAATATAAGAAAATTTGACACGGAATAAAGCCAACAAGATGTTTGATTAAATTCAACCTTACAGAGTAAAACTCCTGGATTAGCACAGATGGATAGGTGACCGAGACGTCATACAGTAACTCCTAACCTCGACTGCGAATGACAGTGGGTAGGTCAGTGTCGGAGAAGTCTGACAAAATGACTTGGCGTTCCAAATGAACCCCTCGTCTGGAAAAGTTCTTTAAGAAGTCCTTTTGGGCATCCTCATCATGGAATCGAACAGAAGATGGAGTGGGATTAGAAGAAGAAGATGCCCCAGAATGAAGAGGGTTCTAGGATGGAGCAGACTTACGTTTTGGTGCCATGACGCACTAACGTAAACTAGAGAGTGAAGGGGGGGGGGGGAAGAAACACTCAGAAAAGTCCCAAAATAGTTCAAATATATCAAAATATATTAAAAAGAGAGTACGTGTACATGAGAATGCATGAACATGTGACATGCAAAGAAAATTGCATTATGGGCTCAGCCTAATCCAATCCACACAATTAGATACCATATATAACACACATCTAAAGTGCATGGAAATATAGTTATAATGCTCATGAAATGTAATGTATGAAGTTTTTAAGATCAAATCTTCAAAACCCATCCCAAAAATTTTGCAAAAACCACTTTGATTTTGAAAAACCCCAAAATTTTCAAAAATCCCAAAAACTTAGGTTAAAAATCATGAAATGCATGAAAAAGAGGGATTTAGACACTTACCAAGTGAAGAAAAACTTGATTAAGGCTGAAAAATTCTTGAGGAAGAGGTTTGGAGTAAGTGAGAGAGGTTTGGGGGGTGAAAAGACATGGACAGATCGAGAGAGATCAAGGAAAATGAAGACCAAATCTCATTGAACAAATATATAGGAGTTTAGTAAATCTCGACAGATAGTAGGTGTCGTGTTTTAAAAAGCATCGACAGATGCAGGTGTCCAGAGGTGTCCAAGCAAAAACAAGCTCGATGGATCGAGGTAGTTGTCGAGGAGCTATCGAGGGGACATAAACTTTCTTGATCGATCCATCTAGCTATTGAGAGGTGTCGAGATTATGATAAAAAGCAACTGAAGAGCTTGACAAATAAGCTAGGTATCGAGAGGTGTTAGGGAGCTGTCGAGATAGCTTAAAAATAGTTTTTCAAGAAGGGAAAAACACAAATATGAATGCAATCAAACATGCAACTCAACCAAAGAACCAAACAACATTTTGATCTCTTAAAACCATCTCTCAACAAAAATTGTCAAGCATTTTGATCCCAAAACACACACACACACATACACTAAACAAGTTTAATCAGTTTTATATTTCAAAAATAAGTCAAGAAAATTTAGCGAGCATACATTAACACATGTAAACCTTGTGATGGCCAAATCACATTGTACCTGCACATGTATCAAGAGTAGTAAAGAATATTGTGTGTTGTGTGTGAAAAACATCGTAATATTGCATAAGTGTCTACATGTTATGACGATTTGAGATATGAGAAAATCACTTTAACTCACACACAATCATAACTGTTTGATGGGGACTATCACATTCGAGGTACATCATATAACTCCCACATCTCCTAGAATACACGCTTGCAATCATATTTAAAGCATTTTGATTCTTTTTGCTTTTTATTTTTCTTTGCATATTTTCTTTTTAAGCAAATCATGCATGGGTATATAAGAGAGAGAAAAGAAATACCCAAGTAGAGATTAAACCTAATCAGGGGTATTTGAATACAAAGATCTCTTCAATCTGGTTGCAGCCATGACAACAGGGGTCAATGGACCACACAACAAAGATTAAACCTAATTAGAGTGTGCCTGCTCTAATACCACTTGATAGGCCAAGAATGTATTGACCCCTTGTGATGAATTAATTGATTAATTAGCAAAGTTTATTAATTAATCAAATTAACATACAATATGCGTGGTAGCACCAAAAAATCACCAATTAAACTAAGTATGCAGCGGAAAGTAAATTGACACGGTGATTTGTTTACGAATGGGGAAAACCTACACGGCAAAACCCCCATCGGGTGATTTTAAGGTCACCACTCCTGAGAATCCACTATTATCAAAATAAGCAGTTACAAGTAAAGGAATTCCAGTACCTTATACCAACCTACAGTTGAACACTTACCCCAATACCCAATTGGACTTGTCTTTTGATGCACGGCTCCTAGTATGTGACTAACCAATTGTGCTGATCCAGTACGCGACTTCATTCACCAACTAGAGAAGGTTGTTGACTGCAAAGTTCTTCAATTCATCTAGACGATGAAGATCATGAAGTTGCTTGGTCACAAAACCCTACGGTGTACAAACACAGCCGTTTCTTCAAGAACTGGGGCAAAGTAGGTTTTCGGTCACACTATTCTTCACTCTTGTGAAATTTGCTCTTGTGCAACTTGTGTCACCTTCAACGGCCCTTAAAATAATCCTTTTATATGTTTAGGGTTGTGAGAAAAGAAAACCCAAACATACAATCATAGATTGAATGAAAAATAGAATTGAAATTTTGAGTTTTATAAACCTCGACAGATACCTATCTGTTGAGCTAGCTGTCGAGCCACGGGATGGAACAGCTCTTCAAGGCTCAATAGATGATAGCTATCGAGCTAGCTGTCGAGATTTAATGAACTACACTTTTCACACTTGAATTTTGGACAGACTTGCATGGCTTTAACACTTGAACTTGAAACATTGTTTCTTGAAGTATTAAACACATCCTAGATTTACCCAATTACAAGTAAAGTGCATTTTGTTAAAGGATTGGCCAATTACATAAAATAGTGACATATGTTCCTAACATGTAAAACACATATGTCCTAACAATGTTATCTAATTGACTTTGATAACGTGTATTCTTTTTCATCATTCAATGTTATATAAAATCGTATTTGCTATTACTTCCTTAATTAAGATGTCATTATTTACTGTTTTTACTAATTTTATTTTAGGTGTTTGTCTATCTATATTATTTGTTTTGATTTGAATCAAGTCACTAACAAGAATTTAAATATTTTTTCTTAAAGACAAAAATTGAGGGGCACCAAGTGGTATTCTTGGTAAAGCATTCTTATAAAAATAACTATATTTACTATGGGAAGTAGAGATAAAAATAAATAAATAAATAAAACGTATATAGCTTAGACATTACATGTGGCTCTACCAAAAGAGAATATGTTTACTGTTATATTATATGGTCCCGAACTTAAGATGGCTAGTTTGGTCGAATTAATCACAGCCACTCTTCTTCTTTTTTTAATTTAAAAAAAAAAAAAAAAATTATTTCGGGGAACCTCTTCTTGGCCGACCCTTAACCCTATTCTATTGTAAATGGGAACCCATAAGTCTTTATCATATTGTTGTTATTTGTTCATTACTAGATTTGAATCTAAAGCCTATTCCAATCCACTCGTTTTGCTATTTGAACAAAGGGTAAAAGGTCTAATTTTTAATATGCTAGGTTTGAAAGCGAAATTTAATATTTTTAATAATCTCTTTCAAAAAGTAAAATAAGACAAATACCATTACAAGTATGTAAATAAATAAAAATTAAAATAGTCAATTCGAAATATTTTGATTTTTTTTCTAACATATTCACTTCTAATTAATTTTAAAATTTCCTTAATTGTCTTCTCCATGTGCTTTCTTTCTTGATATGATTAATCCTTGAGATGTTCCCATTGCTTTCTTGATAGCCGTCTTTTCTCCTTCCTTCTACTTCTCTTTTCTTAAAAGAAATATTACCCAATAGAAAGAACTTAAAAAAAAAAAAAAAAAAATGAAATAACGAAATCATTCAATTTGCCCAATATTAAACTATGACCAAACAAGCTCGTTTTTATACATATGCTAATATTAAACATGCAGGTCTATTGAGTTAAGAGAGTGGATCCACCATGCATATGCTGAGTTATGTTCGACCAAGAGAAAGGTTAAGAATACTAAAATTTTTCATAATATTTTTTACAATTTGTTAAGATGATAGGTTGTATTTGGGATGTTACTTTTACATGGATTTACCATTGACATCGTTTTTATTATGCATCAATCATAAATATATTATCTCAACATATAATTCTAAAAATTTGTAAAGGATTATTATGCATCAGTTACTTGTATTATACATAAACCACTAATATCACTTTTTATTTTAGTTATGAAGTCTCGGTTATTATGCATCAATCCTTTTACTACGTATCACTTGACAACATTTATTTATTAAACAAATTAAGCACAAAGGAGTCAATATAGTTTGGCCTTTTGCATATGTATATTATATGAAATTTTAATTATATATATATATATATATATGCTTTTATCAGTGCTCTCATTGCACTATTTATATACACCACAATCCACTCAATAACTTCTTATTACTCACACATATAGCCTAACCCTAATATGAAGATTTCTCATTCTACTCTCAGTTCTTCTTTTTTCCCTATCACACTCGCTCTCTTGTCTCTACTGTCATTAGTCGTCATCCACATCGCATTGCCATCAATCCTATATACATAAACATATTTTAGTTTAATGTATTACATGTTTGGACGATTAATTATTTGTTAATGATGCTTGTGGTGGATGATATACACAATTTAATTTAGATATTAAAGATAAATGGCCCAAGGACCCTGTCTAAAAAGCCCAAATAAATCTCCTGTCGCTTGATTTAATTCGGTTAAGTTTGTAATAATGGATAAGTTTGGGTTATTGGTTTCTCAATCCAACAATGTTAGTTTAGGTTGAGAATGCCCCTAAAACAAACCAACTCAATCAATGCGACCCCAATCTAGATTTTTGTCAAGTTCTTTTAAGGTCCATCAAATTCTCACAATATTTTCATAATAAATTAAGGTATTAGCTCACTATAAATTAAAATAAAATAAATTAAATTAAATTATAAGTGAATCTATTGCAACTCAAAACAAGGTTATTGTAAAATTGTTGTGAAATTTTACTATGTCTATAAACTTTTTCTTTTTTCTTACTATATAATATTAAGTATTTACCATTTAGTGGGCTCAATGCTTACTAGGGGTGTCAAATAGGTGGGTTTGGATTGGTCATAATATTAAGTATTAACCATTTATTACCTATTTATCCAATTAGTTACAACCCAAATCTAATTATTATTATAGGTAAAACCCAACCCACACAATTACCTAGGGATGGCAAAATTCACCCAAACCCATTTATCTACCTAAACCCACCCATTTATTAATTGGGTCAAATAGGTATTAACCCAATTAGAACAATCGAAACCAATAAAAAGACCAAAATACCCCAAAACCACATAAATTACTTAGCTCTAAAATACTCCAAAACCACTAAAAAGACCAAAACACCCTTAGAACTACCGAAATGACTAAATACACTCCAAATAACCGAAAATACCCCAAATCCTTTAAAAGGAAGAAAGTACCCCCAACATCTCTAAAATTACCAAAAATAATTGAAAACCTATAAAAAGACCAAAATACCCCCCAAAATCTCTAAAATGAGCCAAAATATCTAGAAATCTCTAAAATGACAAAAAATATTCAGAAATCTCTAAAATGACAAAAAAATACCCTAAAATCTCTAAAATGACTAAAATACGTTTAAAATCTTTAAAATGAGTTGAAATACCAAGAAATCTCTAAAATTACCAAAATAGTCTCAAAATACCTCTGAAAAAATATCCCCAAAAATACCCCAAAAAATAAATATAACAAATAAATTTGTTGTTGCAATAAGCCAAGTCCAAAATAATAAAGATAATTTATTGTCACGGAAATTGTGAAGTAATAAGTTATTGCAACGAAAGTTGTTATTACAATATCTTATTGCAACGTATCTAGTAGTTGGAATAACTTATTGCAATGAAAAACATTATTGTGAGAACTTATTGCAATGAAAAATGTCATTGCAATAACTTATTGCAAGAGATTTGCTATTACATTCCATACTACAACAAAAGTGGACTATGGTGACAAAACTTTTCGTCACAATATGTCCTTATTTTGTCGCCAAAAACAAATGATGTCAAAACAGCATTCGTCACCTAAGCCCCATCACCGAATGTCCTGATGATGAAAATTTTCATTACGAATAGGTCTAGATATTTTTAATAAAAAAAAAAAATTGATAGGTGACAAAATTTTTCAGTCACCTAATATTTCGTCGCCAATTTCTACTTATAGTCTATTCAACCTATCAGAGGCAAAAATTTTTGTCACCATTTTTTTTATTTTTTAATAATGCTCTTTACATTTACTTGTCATCACATTATATTACATTAACTTGCTCATTTCCAACCACATCCATGAACAAATCATCCATACAATTTAAAAAGTAAATAAAGATCCATTATACTATTAAAACCATTGAACTAAGTTGTTAGCAATGTAATTACAACAATATCTAGATAAATGATACCTTCCATACATTATAAAAATGAAATTAAGTTCAAGTAGTGCCACAAATAATGTCTTTTCGCCACTAATCTCATATCTGCACAAGTAATAAAAAAAAAAAAAAAATCAATACCATATCTACTAGAAGAAGCAACTACTTGTACAACTATATATACTTCATTACTTAAAAAATATATACACAAAGTAGTCAACACTCCTAATATCAACTTAAACCACCATATAACACCATGCAAGCCATTCACCTGCTCCAATTCAAAAACCCACTAAAATATCAAGTATCATCAATTTCATCAAACAAGTTTACAAATATTCAATATAGAGTACATTCTATACTAAAGTAAGTTGCACAAGCTTTCATCTTAATCCACTTGCCCTCCAATATTTTTTAAAACTTCTCTAATTATAGGTAGAACTAGGCCACAATCATTTTGAGTTAAGAGCTAGCCCCTACAAGATTAAAAGATTACCCCTCCCCACCTCCAACACGTCACTCATAGAATTCTCCCCACCCCAAATCCTAACTATGCAATCATATAAATATATATATATATATATATATAAATAAATAAATAAAACTCCTTTGTCTATTCCATTCTTCTCTAAAGCATGGTAGCCACATGTATTGACCTGAGATGTAGTATATTAAAACTGAGGTGTATTGAATTTAATTGTCCTTACAAATAATAACATTGTTTGTATTTTATTGGTCATGCTAAATATTTTTTTGAATTTAATTGAAGAGCATAATGTATTACACTTAGGGTATTGTACCTAGGTTTTTGCATTTTCTCAAAACTATTACAATATCTCCTTCCACTTTACAACCACCGAAAAGACTCTTCTCATCATCTGGTGCTCTCTCTTCGATTTCTCTTCACTAATTCTTCCATAGGATGCTGTCACATAATCACATTTCATTAGTTTCTCCCTCTTCTTTACCAAAGAGTTTTCTTATTTAAAGCTAAGCAAATATTGAGAGATACCAACTTCTTCTACAGTTTTTTTGTGTACTTATATTTGATTTCTATGAATATTATGGACTTATATTTTTCAAAAGAATTGGAGAAACTTGAGAAAAAAAAAAGATTTAAATGCTCAATTGGTCAATTAGTTTGTTAATATTTTGATTTTTGAGTACTAATTAGAATTACACCGACAAAAAAAAAAATTCTAACAATAATCTTGTGTTATAGATATACCATACTTTGAATTTTTCGTTAAATTGCAAATCAATATGATAATTTTAACTTGGCCTTCCAAACAAAAATTCCTGGCTATGCCCCTGCCTCCTAGTGTATACTACAAATAATTTTTTTTCAAGATGAATCATAGATTGTAATAAGGCATGTATGGACATATTACTTATCAAGTAATAAGACTACATGTCTTTTGGAGAATATATGTGTATACCAAATGACTGAATAGCACATGCTTGGCAAGCATGAACCTTTAGGCTAATTGAAAATGAAAAGGAACATAAATATGTCTCTACGAGAGAAGTGTCAACTATAAGATTACCATAAGACTAGTATATAGGAGGAAATGGGCAAATGCCCATTTAAAAAAAAAAAAAAAAAAAAAATCCTGCATTTTCCCCCTTTCCCAAACTAATTAGGGAAATGTCCTTCTTTTGAAACTCGATTTTCTTAAAATCGAGTTATTAAAAAAATAAAAAATAAAAATTCTGGAGTCCTATAGTGGCGTTTTAAGGAGCCTATAGTGACGTTTTAAGGACCTATAGTGGCGTTTTGTAACTCGATCTCCATGAAGTCAAGTTACATGCAATTTTTTTTTCTTTTTTTACCTATAACTTGAGTTCAAGGAGCTCGAGTTTCCAAATGCCACTATATGTCCTTAAAACGTCACTATAAGCTCCTTAAAAACGCCACTATAAGGCTTAACTCAATTTTGAGAAAATTGAGTTTCAAAAGAGGGGCATTTCCCTAATTATTTTGGGAAAGGGGACAAAATGTTGGATTGTTTTTTTGAAAATGACAAAGGCCAATTTTTTCCCTAGTATATATATTGTCTGAACAATTCTTGGCAATTATGTAACTCAACAAATAATCAAAAAATATAAGCAATGCTTAAACTAATTTTCAAAGTAAGGGATTTTCATTAGGCTTGTGGACCACGAGTTGTGCACCATGCCATATGCAAACTATTCCAGCCAATGATTTTATTATAATTTCAAGATTCCAATTGGTTTTAGGTGTAAATAGAATTCCAAGACTAGATATTTTATTCAATGACAAAAGATTTTACCAACTAAGTTAATTGAACAAACAGTATTTCTAATGATATTAATCAAGGTTTTGAAACCCGGACCGGACCGACCGGGAAAACCTCGAACCGCTCATCTTTGTGATTCTTTTAGCCTCAAGAACCCCTCTATGGGAAAAAAGCAGGGACTCGTGCGAACTGCGATTGGACCTCACGGTTCTGAGAACCATGATTAGACCGCTTCTCATGGTTCCCTACTTCCCTTTGAATTTGAACCTTTAAAAAAAAAAAAAAAAAAGCTTGAAATTTTGCTCCCATCAGAGTAGGAGTTAATGGTGGAGAGGGCCGATTGTTGGAGTGAACAGTCTCTTTAGAGGAGATCGAAGGAACGAGGGATTCCGACAAAGGAGGAAGGACGGCTGCTGCTGAAGCTTGCATCTGAGTCTTGTGATTGGTTGAATTGACGGAACTGCCATTTTCCCCCCCTAAAAAATGGTGGTCCAAAAGAACCAGATCTGAAGTCATAGCTCACTATGGACTTCGTTCTTCACAGCGCAGCTCCACAGTATACTAGATGACATCTTTACTTTGTGATTTTGGTCTAAGAGGAAAGAGGTATAAGAGATTTCAAGGAGAGAGAGAGAGAGAGAGAGAGAGAGAGAGAGAGAGAGAGAGAGAGAGAATTGGTTCTGCAAAATAGTGTTTGGGGGAGAGAGAAGTTTTTTTTTTTTTTTTTTTTTTCAAAGGCAATGTTGATACTTCATATTTCAAAGCCACGGTCAGATCAGATGCTCAAATGCCTAACAGCTAGCCACCTTGAAACTTTAAACCTTGAGATTTGGAATTATCATTTATAACCCCTTTAAAATTGTACCATTCCCTGATCAAAAAATAAAATAAAATAAAATTGTACCGTTCCTAATCTGTTCAATGGTTGATAAATAGTTAAAATATTTTAATGGTATAAATCATGGCTTTTAAAGATATTTTTATGTTGACTAATGTACAAATTTATTAAAATATTATAAATGATAAGAAAATATCTATTTAAAATCCATATTAAACTGTGAAAAATACATTTTATTTTTAGTAGTCTCCGAATACTGGAATTTCTTTAAATGTTTAGTCAAGATTATTAATTTTTATGCATTATCTTTTATTTATTTCATATTAATTAATTATTAAATTAATTATTATGTCATTATGGTTCGACCTCGGTTTGACCTCAAAAACCTTAAACCTTTCTCTTTTATGGTTCAATGAACAGTCGGGTTTAAAAACCTTGATATTAATATAAATTATGAACTTTTTACTTTTCACTTTTTCGTACATATACCTGTAAACAAAATTATGAGAATATGTTGATAGCCTATCCTCTCCTATTAAGACCCCTGCAATTCTTCTAAATACCACTATAAGATATATTCAACGTCTCAAATGCCACTATAAGATATATATGTTATGTTACGAGCTTTAGTAGTTTTTGTATCATAGATGAGGTATGAGGAATTGAGGACCAATGACACGTATCAATCTTTTTCCAACTGGATATTACCCAAAAAAAAAAAAAAAAACCCTCATAGTTTAAAGGAAAGTTTTTCTAAAAGACTCAACCAAATAACAACTATATAATACAAAACATGATCAATAGTCTAAACCAAACTTATATTAATGTAGAACATGCTTTACCACAAGGATTAAGTAACTAGAAATTTAGGAATCAGTAGGAGCATCCCAACCAATTTGCACCCCTTCCACAGTTCTAGAAATTTAGAACACTATCCCAAAAAATAAAAAATAAAAAAATAAATCAAGAGCACCTATAGATAAAATATTATATATATATATATATATATTTATTGTTTTTTATTATTTTTTTCCTATTAAGATTAGTTTTGTATGAGTAGATGAAAAAATGAGAAAGATTATTAACTTAAATGCTAGTTTATGTGCCTTTTTTATTTAACTTATTTGTGAGAAGTTGCTCTCTCATCTTAACATTACTTGCATGTCATCGACAAAAATTCAATAACATGTCGTATCCCTTGTTGTTGATGCAACTATCTATCATAGTGAATTAGCTATAGCGGACACAGTCAAGGATTAGCAACAAGATTGAAGAGTCGATTTGAAAAATGAAAAATATGCTTCTATTAATTAATTGAAAGATTTAAGTTATTAGCTTGACATGAAATTCTTAGCATTAAATTTAAGAGTGTTGTTAAGATGGCTAAGGTTGAAGTTCTTGGCATTTGATTTTATTTAGAGAACTAAATGGAAATATAAAGGCCAAAATGGGCAAATGCCCTTTTCGTGCAAAAAATCCAGCCTTTTGCCCCCTTTCCCAAACTAATTAGGGAAATCCCCCTCTTTTGTAACTCGACAATATGAGGGTCAAGTTTTTATGAAAAACTCGATATCCCTATGATCGAGTTAGTCTGATCGTTATGCCATGCTGGCGTAGCAGATGTGGCTTTTTCCCAATTAAAAAATGCATATTCATAACTTGGTGAGTGTAAAATCAAGTTTTCGTCAGCGATTTGAATCCTTAAGACCCTAACGTCTCTCAACGCCTATTCACTCACTCTCTCCCTGTACACTCTCCCTTGCTCTTTGCCATCACTCTCCCTCTACTATACACTCTCCCTCGCTTACTCTATGATCAGGCTTCCCCACTCTCCATCAGTCTCGCTCTCCCTATCCAGTCTCCATCAATCTCACTCTCCATCAATCGTCGTTGCTTCCTGCCGCCATTGATTACAGGTATGTTGCTCTCCTCTGATATCTTTTTTGATTTTGGTTAATATTAGGTTGTGTTTGATGTGCGATTTTGATTATTTTGTTGAAACTTACTTAAAAGAGTAAATTTACTAATCAAGATGAGAATTTTGTTGTCTTTTATATGCTGCAATGATGATGATCTAAAGTATTTCTTGCTATATGGTTATGTCTGTGTTCTTTTGTCATTAATGAGAATTTTGTTGTCTTTTACATGTTGCAATGATTATTTTCTCAATAATGAGTTTAAATGTGCTTGGGGTTTTGATAGGGGGTTTTGGCAAATTGAGTGGTGGTGTTTCAGTGATGTCTCTAGGTTTGTGTAAAATGTGTCTTATCCGATTGTAGGAATGATTTTTTATAGTTGTTGTAAATGGTGTCAAACTAATTACGTTTGAGTCTAAATAGTTATTGTAAATGGTGTAAAATGTGTCTCATGCCTCTAGCAGCAATTGTTAGCTCTGAAGTAGAACCCATCTTGTAAATATGCCTTATTGTGTTGGAAATATCTTGCACCAATTTTGGACGTTGGACTGCTGATGGGAGGAAGTGACACATGTTGCCAAAGTCCTTGGCTGCATGGTGATTGTTCTCAAAACTAAAGTATCCATCTAGACTAAGTGTTTCCTGATAGGCCAAGAACGAATTGACCCATTGTGATAGATTAATTGATTAATTAGCCAAGTTTATTAATTAATCAAATTAACATGCAAACACGTGATAGCACAAACAAATCACCAATAAACTAAGTATGCAGCGGAAAATAAATTGACACGGTGATTTGTTTATGAATAGGGAAAACCAACACGGAAAAAATCCCATGGGGTGATTTTAAGGTCACCACTCCCGAGAATCTACTATTATCACAACAAGCGGTTATAAGTAAAGGAATCCAAATACCTTATACCAACCTACAGTTGAACCCTTACCCCAATACCCAATTGGACTTGTTCTATAGTGACAATCTCTCCTTGTAATCACGGCTCCCAATACGTGACTAACCAATTGTACGGATCCCAGTACCCGACTTCAATCACCAACTAGAGAAGGTTGTTGGCTGTAAAGTTCTTCAGTTCATCCAAACGATGAAGATCAAGAAGATGCTTGGTCACAAAACCCAACAGTGCATAAACATAGCAACTTCTTCACAAGAAAGATGAATTAGGGCAAATTCTGTCCCCGGTCACAATTTGCTTGAACAAACTTTGCTCAACACTTGTGCAACTTGTGTCTCTTTAACGGCCCTTAAAATAATCATTTTATATGTCTAGGGTTGTGAGAAAAGAAAGCCCAAACATACAATCACGAATTAGAGTCAAAACAAAACTGAAATTCAGTTTTTCATAAACCTCAACAGATACTCTATCTGTCGAGCTTCTGTTGAGCCACGGGCTTTAACAGCTCTACAGGTCTCGATAGATAACTAGCTATCAAGCTAGCTGTTGAGATTTAATGAATAGCACTTCCTGCACTTGACTCTTGGACAGACTTGCATGGCTTTAACACTTGACTTGAAACAAGGTTTCTTGAAGCATTAAACACATCTTAGATCTACCTAATTACAAGTAAAGTGCATTTTGTCAAAGGATTAGCAAATTACATAAAATAGTGACATATGTTCCTAACATGTGAAACACATTTGTCCTAACATTTCCAATGATGAAACAATGTTGGTGGAATTTAAACTTGGTGGACATTGAACCCTTTAGGGTGGCAAGAGATTGGTTTGGACAAAGATTGGTTCTATTGGGTACACGGGTTAAGAAAAAAATGATGAAAACTTTGAGACTCTGGTTGTTTGAAGCAGTCTTCAATAAATCCAAGATGTTCTGCCCATAATAACATCCTATATCCATAAATCTATGAAATACACATTCACATGAAATAGAAAATTAGTTACTATAAGTCCAGTTAAAAACCAGTAAGAGTGATGAAATAGTAGCATTTAGTACAGCAACAAACAAATTAAGTTCTTTCATATCCCTTAAAAGTTTTACTACTCATTGTTTTTGGTATATCTAGGGTTTTATAAATTTCATTATTTTTTGTGGTAGTACCACATTTCTTGGAATTGACACTACTTTTGTTTTGCATATCAGTCCAATCTAGGAAATTTTAAGTAACTTTACTGAAAAAAATTCATTCCCTAGTACCTTCAGCTTTAGAGAAAATTCTTGGCTGGGAATTACCTTATTAAAAGACATATTATTTCGTGGATTGGTCTTATATGTGCAAATTTATGGCTGGAGAAGCTGATATAGCAAGCATAGAAGTTCTTTTGCTTGCAATACAGCTCCTCTTTGTTTAAAATTAACCATATGGAGGGAGAGGAATAATTGAACATTCAATGGTGTGGAGCTCTTTGTTATTGGGTTGAAGTCGGTGAATTTGAGATTCTTGTTCGAGTGGTCCTGCACCCTTTGGTGAAAATGACATGCATTATGTTGCAGATTTTATTGATTTTATTGATTTTCTCTCTTTGCGATTATAATCTTTTGATTATGTAATTTTTTTTTAGGAGAATCCTCTGTAATTTTTCACCCTTTGGTTAAACAAGAAATGATATTCACTGGAACATAAAATTGCTCAAGTAACTTCAAGAAAAAAAATGAATGCATTTACTCTAGGAAACAGTATTCACTCCATCATTGTGGTTTAATGAGTTTGGTACATTTTGATTGAAATCACAATGTCACGATTGAAACTTTTTCAATGTGTGCCAGTGTAGGTTCTCTAAAAGAGAAATTTTTTAAGAAATGTCTATGGTTAAATAAACCATTGATTATGTACCTAATTGGAAAATCATATCACACTGTTTAAAGATTGAAGCTTGATTAAATTTTATGAATGTAGGCCTTCTTGCTTCCCCTAGATCTTATGTCCATGTGATCATGTGACATACATAGTAACTGAAATACTAAATGATTTTTTTGATATTTTTACATTTTAAACAGCAAAAAATTATCTTTTATTTTCAAGAAATCTAAAATTTTAAGCTATTCCTGGTTAATTCCAAAATATTTCCAGTTTCATGCAATTGAAAATGAAGAGCCAAAAGGTTTCAAAAAAGAAAAAAAATAAATAAAAATTTGAAGAGCCAAAATTATATCAGCTTAGGATACAACAATAAAATAAATGATTCCGTTGAGTGTTCAATTACTCTTAAAGATGGTCCTGAAGTTTGAGATCCCATGTAGACATGAAATTGTTGTATTTCAATGTTTCTGTTACCATGAATGGTTTTCTGGTATTGCAATTTTTGTAGAAAGTTAATAAAGGGTTTAAAAGTTATTCATAACATCTAGGAACTACGTAAACTACTACATGTAAAAGAAGCAGTTCTTTTTATCAACACGAATAGCAAATCAGAAGCTGCTGAATAAGCTTGTCTCCGATATCTTTCTATTTCAACCAAACAACATTCCAGTGAAAAACATAATCAGTTAATATCTATATCTAAACTTTCAGACAAAAAGATATACCCTTCCCCTGAAAAACCTTTGAAATGAATCTTCCTAACCCTTTTATGGCAAAGAGGTCATATTTTATTTGCTTTTCCCAGAATTTGTTTAAGTGAAATGCTCTTTCTTTTTTCTTTTTTCCTCTTTTTTTTTTTTTTTTTTTTTTTTTTTTTTTTTTTTTTTTTTTTTTTATGAGAAAGGGAGGGGGGGGGGGTGGCGACCCCATTTTTGTATTTTGAGAGGGAGAGTAAGGGGAGAGAGAGAGAGAGAGAGAGCTTCTCTTTTGCTGTCCTTTGTTAGGCAAAGCAAAAGGAAGAGTGTGAAAGAGCTCAAGGAAGAGGAGAAAATTTAAAGGGGAGGATTTGGGCGGCATAGTCAAACGTGTAGTGTGTAGTGTTTGTGTGTGTGTGTGAGCGTGGGGGTGAGCGTGTGCGTACCCCTCTTGTAGTATATTTAAGATGTTAGTGAGAGTTTGAAAGTGCTGCTAGTGGTATAACGAAGTTCCTGGGAAGGACTAGTGTTTTGGAATTCTGTACCATCTTATTTTCTGTTCCTTTTATGGAGAGAGAGAGAGAGAGAGAGGAATAGAAGGATATCTTGAAGACCAAGAGTTGTCCATGTAGAGTCTTAAATTCCAATTAATAGGGTTGTTGTATTATTGGATGTTATTGAATACGCCTAGACCTCCAAAGCTTTCTATTCTCATAGTATTTGTAATTTGTAGTTTG
This sequence comes from Quercus lobata, assembly GCF_001633185.2. Lineage (NCBI taxonomy): Eukaryota > Viridiplantae > Streptophyta > Magnoliopsida > Fagales > Fagaceae > Quercus > Quercus lobata. Next base: position 37,062,580 of record NC_044906.1, on the reverse strand, counting down.
TACTAGAAACTTAGGGTATACATCCTGTATACTTCATTGGTTTTTGTTGTACTAAAATTTGAAAACGACTCACCAAGCAAGAAATTGAGTAGAATTAACTCCTAAAATGTTGAAAATAGACCTATCAAGCAGGAAAATGGGCTAACTAAGTCATGGTATGCTTACATATTTAGTGAGTAGAAATGTAGAATAATTAGTATAGGTTTCTAGATATATATTAAGTTGAGAACTCGAGACCAAATGACCTATAGCTGTAGGGATCTTAGTGGTCCATCGTAAACGGGCAATTGCATAGGACATAAAATGGGGAGCTGTCAAGGACCAAGTTTGATTGAATAGGTCAGAGAACAAAATACCTAAACATTGAGTTGTTGCAATTTTTATTTACTATGTGACTGCATTGGTCATAAGCCATAGAGTTGAATTTAAATGTCCTTGGGGGAAGATCACATATTGTGTGTTGTATGGTTAAATTTAATTGGAAACCTAATATGCAACTCCTAATAATTGTAATTGATATTTTCCCTGTTAAAATCACTCTCAAAGACATCATAAACCAAAAAGAACTATATCATAAACCAAAAAGAACTATCACATTTAAATATTGCTCAGATGTTGAACATCTAGGTATCAATCAAGTTTCTAGCACATTAATTAGTCATTTGTTTGTTTTTTTACTTCAATTATAGATAATAGAAAAAAAGAGTGTTTTTATGTAAAACTATGGCAAGTTCTTATTTATTTAAGCTTTAATTTGATTGCTTATGGGTTGCATGTTAAGTGGGGGTAAGAAGTGGCATGTTAAGTGGCTTGATGCATAGTTTGCCACTCCCCCAGCTGCAGACGCCAGTGACGAAGTCGTGCAGCAACATGCTTGCTACCACCTGCTTGTGCGGATGGGGTCCCTGTTGTTCATGGACAAGTCGGCGGACCGAGTCTCATTGTTGCCTTTGCAGTTCCTCAACCAAATCAACAATGCGAGACGATACAGCTGGGGTAGTGCAGCATTGGCCTGGCTCTACAAGCACCTTTGTAGTGCATCAAAGAAGGATGCGATGCAGATTGGAGGAGCATTCTTGTTGGTGCAGCTATGGGCCTATTCAAGGTTCCCACGAATATGCCCTATTGCGAGGCCGCCTCTACTGCCAGTGCACTCAGGGCCCCTTGCCATTAGGTACGTTCATTGAGTTCTCGTTATTCAAGCTAAGTGTCTCTTGGGAATAATTATTTATGTGTAATAGTATATTATATTTTATTTGTCTCTTTGATATAATTAAAAATATGTCAAACTAACAAATAAAAGAAACTTATCAATGCTTAGATACTGAAGTATATGGATGTGAAATATAAAGCAAAGTTTGTTAAATGTAAAGTTCAGTAACGAGCATTTGTTGAAACCCCATGTTTGCTAGGTGGAGCGGGCCAAAGAGCACCGCAAAGCATGCCACACACATCCTTGCTGCGTATCAGACGTCGCTGGCTACACTACGGGCAGAGTAGGTATTCAGTTAATTTATGTCCTAAACTTGAGGTTTTTATTTTCGTTTCCCTCAATTGCATGACCACGTTTTTATTTTTATTTTTGTTTGAATTCTTGGATAGTTGTAGGAATGAGTCGATTTAAGAATATTGGTTCCTTTCTAGGTTGGTTATGCTTTTATTGAAGCCTTCTGGTTTATTTAGGATCTATGCTTGGTATTGATGCTTCGTTAGATTAATTTGAATCATGGTGTTGATTGTCATCAAGTTTTGTATTGGTGAATGCTGCCTTTAAATTCTACTTCTGCACCCTAAATTACCTATTAACAATGGAAAAAAATAGAAAAAAGAAAAAAGGGAAGGAATTGATTGAAGTTAGAGAATTGAATATGGTGATTCAAGGCTCTTATCCCCGATTAAGGAATTGTATTGATGCAGAATAATGCTGTAGTGTTATGTTAAGAAGTTTAATACTTAAGAGTAAAATTAACTAGTCGCTAACCCGTGCTATGCACAGGAAAGCTATTAAATATGAGTTAGAATTTCTTCCCCAATTTTCATATACTGCCAACTTTGTCTCGGGCTTGAACTCAATATAATTTCATTTAGTTTTGTGTTGCGTAGGATTAAATGTGTTTTGTTTCCTATGTTGGGGCTCCTTTGTTACTGTTAATGTGTATTTCTAAGTTCTAACAGTTACATTGTTGTATTTCTTATATATCTTTCTAACTTTATCCATAACATGTACCACAAACTATATGATACATGAGAAAGAAATATAATTCATTGACCAAACATCCATTTAGCAAAAAAGAAAGACCAAAAAAACACCTAATTAACCATGGCAGAAGCTGGTAAGGCATTTACGACAGAATGTGACTTGTGAATCATCTAGGAAAACCTAAGACTTTACAAACGTAGTCCTAGTACAATACTAACTACATTAATATTTGCTACCAACTACTAATTAATTATTATAGTATGTCAATGAGTATTTCAACACTAACTATAGTAGCAACACTTGATTAATGCAGCCATAATACAACAGTAGCTCATCATTCTTTACAATTTAGAACATGAAAATCATGAGTGGAATACACTGTGAAGGTTAGAATTAAAAGCCTAAAAGTATATTAAAAACAATTAGACCTATTAGTGGTAATTTGAACTCTAGTAGAATAACCTACTACTAATTTCACGAAATTGAATCCTGGAAGACATTTTCTAAACCTAAAAATAAGTTTGTCAAAAAAAAAAAAAAAAATAGGGAGCACAAAAAAGAAATATATATGTATATATATATATATATTTTTTTTTTTTTTGAAATTAGAAGGAAAAGTTTCATGTACCTAGCATATGTTCATGTTGTCTTTCCCACATTGGCTCTTGCGTTTGCACATCCTTGAACTCACTCTAAGTTGAAACCCCTAAGCATTCCTAACCAAAAAGAATATATTTTTTTTACAAAATATTCAGTAAAATTGTTAACTGTACGTTTTTAGACCCCTTAAAACACAATTGGATTAACCTAGTTAATTAGCCAAGTTATTACTTAGTCCAAATTTCAAGTTTAGGTTATCACAATCAAACAATCATATCATGCAAAGCAGCGGAGAGATAAATAACACAATGATATGATCACCTAGGAAACCACACCGGTAAAAACTTGGGGAGGATTTAACTTAGCTATTCTTAAGGTAAACCTGAATCCACTATGAAAGAATCAAAGTTTTACAATAGCGACTTAGACCACTAACATCCTATTGCTACCCACCAATAGAAACTTACTGACATGACCACTTGCAAGCTCCGAGACCATAGACTCCTTCTTTCTTGGATTCTCTAGTAAGTACAAGCACATCCGCTTGTGTTTCTTTAAGCTCCTATGGCAGCAACTGAATGATCATCAAGTTCTTGAATGAATCTCCTCTTGATAATCCTAAGTTTGTGTAAAGGAAAGCTCCTTACAGATCTCACAAGAGATTTACACAAACAGCAATATGAGTAACATCTAAAACGTGGTTAGGGTTTGGCTTTTGTACCTAGGGCAAAACATAAAACCCTAAACATTTTAATGAGCTAGGGCTGAGTTGGAATTCTGTAGAAAAAACGCATCTGACCCGATTTTCGATTGATCGAGCCTAAGCTTCGATTGATTGAACCAGACCGAGAAGCACTACTAATTCCTGCATCATCTTGTTCCAACTTTACATAAATAATACAACTTTGAGCAAGTCTAAACAAGACTAAACAACTTGTTTTGATCATGGTTTGCCAACAATACAAATTAGAGTTCTAAATACATTAGTTCCTAAGTCTTTAGAACCTAACATTAACAAAATTGGAGTACAAACACCAATCCAAAAAAAGGTTCAAGTTTTGTACTCTTCTTGGCAGAAAAATACATAATTACATGGTTAGCTTCAATATAAGAGATGTTGCCACACCAAACTTCATACCAAAAGCTCATTCTTGCATCATGTTTCAACTCATTCAAAGTTCAGTGCTTACTTAAACCAATTACAACAAAACTTAAATCTCACCAAAAAACCATAACAGAACCAACCAAAAAAAAAAAAAACTGAAAATTAAAGTATCTGATGGTGTTATAAAATGCGCAACTCCCAATCTCGTCCATATGGCTCGTCCTAAGAAGATCAAGGAAGGCATGCAGGTTATTCGTCCAGAATAATCTCGTCCATCCAAAAAATTGGTTGGACGAGATTACGACGTCTTAAACATACTTTGACTCGTTTTCCTATCAAGGCTACAAATTCCTCACTCAATGAACGGTTTTTGAGGAAAAACCCCAAAAGGTATGACTTCCTTGTTAGTTATGTAAGTTATATGCGAATCTTCCGAACCTTACAACGATTGGGAAGATAACTACCTTTAACAGGTACTGTATAAGTTTTTTTCTATCGAAAGGTGATTCCTTCAGACATTTTTTTACTTGAGAAAACACTTCCTTTTACAGAGAATTTCAAGTTTACTAACTTCATCATTGGAGGACTTTTGGCCGGTCCCCTCTGACTCAGTATCCTATTTCAGGTTCAAGCCCAAAGATCATCACCGTCCGGGACTCATCAACCTACTGATTTCCAAGGAATTATCAGTTGGCACCGTCTGTGGGAAGAGATTGTTTTACAGTTTTCTTCTCCATGACAAAAGGTTGATGGTACGGACCAGATCAAGGGCTACTAGCCCAAGCCATCAGGGAAGCAGAGATGCTTCAAGCAACACTCATCGCGATCACCAATTTGCACCGGTCATGCAGACATCATCTGTCCAACATGTGCAATCTATGGTGACCGCAATGGCGGAGTTGACTCGCCAAAACCAAGAGTTTTTTTTTTTTTTTTTTTTTTTTTTTTTTTTTTTTTTTTTTTTGAGAAACTAGACCAAGCCTGGGAATTTTATTCAAAACCAAAATTAATGAACATCTCTAACCACCAAAGGGACAATGTCTTCAGGTAAATCTTCTAACCAAACCTGTAACCCAACACCAGAACTAGCTTTCTTAGCCAACGCATCAGCAACAGAGTTACATACACGGCTAGTAAAAGAAAAATCAATAAATTGAAAACAGGTTGATTGGGAGCGAATGTCATCAAGAATGTTTCCATAGCTGGCAAACTGGCCCGTTCCATTCTTAAGTGCCTCAATAATAGTAACAGAGTCTCCTTCGACCACCACTTGAGTCAGTCCAATCCCCAGAGCAAACTGGACCGCCCTTTGACATGCCTCTGCCTCCAGCTCTGCCATAGACTGCCTGAAAGGAACAGGCATGGTTAGCGCCCCAATCGGATCACCCCTGTTGTCACGAACAATCACTCCCACCCCTGCCAGGTTTGAAGCTCGAAAGACTGCTGCATCAAAGTTGATTTTGTAATTATTCGGATCAGGTGGTCGCCATCGTTGAATCGCCTGAGGGAGTGTAGGACTCAGCTCAACCTCATGGGCTTGAAGAAACTCCTGAAGTAAGCTACCCGCCTCCCTACAAATGCTGTCCATAGGCCGGACCGCTCGGTTGAAGTGAATGGCACTGCATCTATTCCACACACACCACCCAGCTATGGCAAAAATATCAGCTTTGTAATCATCTGAGCTCGGCATAAACCTAGCCAACAGCTCTCTGTAATTCACGGGCTGAACAGGGGCAGCTTGATGAAACCATTCCAAGGACGACCATACTCCAGCTACCTCCTTACATGTCCATATAGCATGAACGGTATCCTCATGAAACTCTCCACACAGGTCTCAAATGTCTGAATCCGTGACATGCCGTTGGTGCAAATTCATCTTTGTTGGCAACGCCTCATTACACGCCCTCCAAACAAAGTTTTTGATTTTGTTTTGCATCCGGAGTTGCCACATGCACTTCCAGAACTTCTTATGGTGTTCGACACTTGAGCTACCTGCATTGGACATGGACTCACAAGATAGAATTAGTTTATAAGCACTGCTAGTTGTGAACAAACCCGAGGGAGTGTATTTCCAGGCGATACGATCAGGGGGTCGCCTTAAACTCAGCAGTATGGCCAAAATTGAATCGGCCTCATGGGGGAGGAATAAATTTCGAACCATCTCCTCATTCCACCTAGCTTGGTCCTGATCAATGAGAGAGCTAACTTTTGTCTCCGCTGCCACTTGGGACAGCGGTGAAATAACCAAGTCATTTGCTTTATCCGGCAACTACCTATCCTCCTTAATCTTCACCCTCTCCCCCGTCCCTACCCTCCACACCATCCCTCTTCGAATAACATCCCTAGCACTCAAAATACTCTTCCATGCATATGAACCCACAATAGAGTCTCTTGCTTCAAGAATAGAACAGTTCGGAAAAAATCTTGCCTTGAAAACACGATGGCAAAGAGATTCCGGATTATTAATCATCCGCCAAACCTGTTTAGCCAACAAAGCATCATTAAATTTCTCAATTTCCTTGAACCCCATACCTCCAACCTCCTTAGCCTCACAAAGTCTGTCCCAATTAACCCAGTGAATCTTCCTGTTCCCTCTACTGTACCCCCACCAAAATTTGCGAATCATGATTTCCAGTTCCTTAATCAATCCTTTTGGGAGTTTAAAGCAGCTCATTGTGTATGTGGGAATCGCTTGGATAACTGATTTGATGAGCACTTCCCTACCAGCCTTAGACAAGAGTTTTTCCTTCCACCCTTGGAGTTTCTTCCACACCCTTTCCTTAATATAAATAAAGCTTTGTTTCTTTGCCTTACCTACAAGAGCTGGTAGACCCAGGTATTGTTCATAACGGCGAATGGCCGGAACACCCAGAATAGCTTGGATCCGATCCTTCATATCTGAAGTGGTATTGGAGCTAAAGAAAATATTAGTTTTGTCTCGATTTATTTTCTGCCCCGACCCTTTCTCATAAATAGCCAAAATATCCAGTATCTTCTGACATTCCTCCTCTTTTGCATGACAAAACAATATACTGTCATCAGCAAAAAATAAATGAGAGACTCTAGGTCCATTTTGATAGATAGCTACCCCTTGGATATGCCCTTCCATCTCAGCTGAATGAAGCAAACTTTGGAGGCCCATAGCACACATGAGAAAAAGGTAGGGTGATAAAGGATCACCCTGGTGAAGACCTTGTTCTGGTTTAATAAATCCCACAGGCTGACCATTAAGGAGCACGGAATAAGAAACAGATGATATGTAAGACATAATAAGATTCACCATTCTTTCACCTAGACCCAAATGCCGCATGATTCTCTCCAAAAATTCCCATTCCACCCTATCATAAGCTTTACTCATGTCAAGCTTAAGAGCCATATGACCCACCTTACCCTGGGTTTTTCTTTTAAGATAGTGAAGAGTTTCAAAGGCCACAAGCACATTATCAATTATAAGTCGACCAGACAAAAAAGCACTCTGAGATTCAGGGATAGCCGTAGCTAAAAAATTTTTCAAACGATTAACCACAACCTTTGAGATCAATTTATAGACTACATTGCACAAGCTAATAGGTCGAAAATCAGAAGCTTTTTTAGGATGCTTTATCTTAGGGATTAAAGCAATGAAAGTAGAGTTAAGGAATTCTGGAACCACACCTGTGTTGAGGGCTTTAAGCACCACTACAGCGACATCCTCCCCTACAATATGCCAGAAAGATTTATAAAAAACTGGTGACATCCCATCAGGTCCAGGAGCTGTCAAAGGAGCCATTTGTTTAAGCCCCAACCCAACCTCATCTGCATGAAAATCACGCCCCAACACTTCAGCTGCTTCCTCAGTAATAGCTGGATGAATACCTTGTAAAATACTGTCAAAATTCGAAGGGTTTGAAGAAGAAAGAATAGTCCTGAAATAATCCTCAAAAATCCCACCCAATCGGCTTTCATCATCCACCCATACTCCAGCATCATCCTCCAAACCTGATGTAAAGTTTCGTTGGTTCCTTTGGTTTGCTCGACAATGGAAATAGCGTGTGTTGCTATCTCCCTCCTTTAGCCAAGCATTGCGGGACCGTTGCTTCCACATACTTTCTTCCTGATATTTAAGCTTCTGAATTTCATCCCTTAACTGATAAATCTTCCCTGGATTTGATACATAGCAGCCTTCCTCTTCAGCCCACTTTAAATCCCTGAGTTTCTTAGCTAAAGTATTACGCACATGCCCGAAACAATTCTTATTCCAGATTCTCAAGTTCAATTGGCAAGCTGTAAGCTTCCTGTTAAATCCCCATTCTATGTTAGGGTCGGTCTCACCCTCCCAAGAGTGCTTTATTACTTCTTCACAAGTGTTATCTTTTAACCACATGGCTTCAAATCAGAAGGGGCGGCCTTTCCTGTAAAACCGCTTAAATTCAGAATCTGAACAAAGCAGGAGAGGCTTATGGTCAGAGTGAAAAGCATCCAGATGATGAATACGAAAAGCTGGAAATTGAAGAACCCAATCTACAATCGCCACACCCCTATCTAAACGGATCCAGGTATTTTGGTCACCAGGTCTTCTGTTACACCAAGTATATGGGAACCCCGTATAGCCCAAACCCTTCAAAGCACAATAGTCCAAAGCATCCCTGAATCCCTGCATTTGCCTCTCCGGTCTGTCTAACCACCCAAGTTTCTCATTAGCAAACAAAATCTCATTAAAATCGCCTATGCACAACCAAGGCAAATTGAACTGATGGCTTAAAGATCGAAGTAAATCTAGGAGTTTTCTCGGCTAGCAGTATCAGGGTCTCCGTAAAAACCCGTGAACCGCAAGGCGTCATCCACTCCTTGGTTAATAACAACATCAATGTGACGCTTAGATGAGGTCTGAACCCTAGCATCCACATCAGCCTTCCAGAACAAAGCAAGACCCCCACTTGAATTAACACGTGGGACAAAAAATAGATTAGCAAAGTGTATTCTTCTACCAATTCTGTCCAAGGCAAGTGATTCAACCTTAGTTCCCATTAAGAAAACTATTTTGGGATCTTTTGTTGTCACAAGGGCAACCAGCTCATCTTCTGTATGTGGGTTCCCAAGCCCACGACAGTTCCAACTTAGGCAACTCATAATGTTCGGTGGTGCTACGACGCAGCCACCACCTCATCACCCGTTTCAACAAAGAAGCCCTGAGTGTGGACGAGGTAGATGATAAGCTCCTATTGGCAACCTTCCACAATGGGGTGAATTCGGGTTTGTTTATACATAAACTCTATGAAAAAGAGCCTCAGTCTATGGCCAAACTCGTCCATTCGGCTCAAAATTTTATGAATGCAGAAGATGCGATCATTGCTAAGAAGAGGAAGAGATCAGAGAGAGTAGAAGCAAACCCCAGTCGCCATCCTGAGCAAGGCTCTCGTCCAAAGAAAGGACGGACAGAAGAAAGGAAAGACCGAGATAATAAAAAGCCAGGCTCTTCAGTGTGGAACCAGCAGTATACCCCTTTGAACGTGCCACTTGAGCTGGTCCTTATGCAAATCAAGGATGATCCTTCCTTGAAGTGGCCGGAGAAAATGAAGGGAGATCCCAATAAGCGCAATAGAAACAAGTATTGTCGCTTCCACAGGGTTCACGGTTATGATATAGACGAGTGTTTTGATTTAAAGCAGCAAATTTGAAGGGAGATCCCAATAAGCGCAATAGAAACAAGTATTGTCGCTTCCATAGGGTTCACAGTTATGATATAGACGAGTGTTTTGATTTAAAGCAGCAAATTGAAAATCTCATAAGGCAAGGGAAGTTGAGGAATTTCCTTGGATGAGACCATAGGGACAAGAAACTGAAAGGAAAGATGGAAGAATCATCGCGACCACCACTCGGAGAAATAAGAGTCATTATAGGGGGGAAGTTCGACAGGCCAATCGTCCAAGTCCAAGAAAGCATACTTAAAGGTGGTGCAAAGCGTCCAACTTTCTGGACGATCACCAAGGGCAATGTCCACGGACAAGCAAGCGATCACCTTCACGAATGAAGATGTTGAGAGAATTCATCACCCTCACAATGATGCTATCGTCATCACCTTGCTCATTGCCGATTACACAACCAGAAGAGTGCTAGTGGACGACGGAAGCTCGGCAGACATTTTATATTACCCAGCTTTTCAGCAGATGAGGTTAGGACGAGACCAGCTCCATCCAGTGAACTCCCCCCTGGTAGGTTTTGGTGGAATGAAAGTACAGCCTGTAGGCACTATTTCATTATCAGTGCTAGTGGGGGCATACCCACGACAAATCACCAAGGACGTGAACTTCCTAGTGGTAGATTGTTCATCCTCCTACAACGTCATAATCGGAAGGCCAACTTTAAATAGTTGGAAGGCTGTTACATCCACCTACCATCTATCAGTCAAGTTTCCAACAGAACACGGAGTAGGACAAGTGCAAGGAGACCAACTAGCAGCAAGAGAATGTTACCTGGCCATGTTGGCCATGGACGAACAAGTTCAAGCCATGAATATTGAAGAAAGGAGAGTTGTAGCAGAGCCTACCGAAGCATTGGAAGCTATTTCCTTGGATGAAAATAACCCTGAAAGGTGTACTAGGGTCGGAGCAAATCTAGAAGAGAAGATTAAGAAGGACCTTGTCCAGTTTTTGAAGAAAAATATTGATGTGTTTGCGTGGAGTCATGAGGACATGCCGGGTATAGACCCTAGTGTCATTACCCACTGTCTGAATGTATGTCCTTCCTCCAAGCTAGTGCGGCAAAAGAAGAGGGTGTTTGCCCCTGAAAGAGATGACGCTATCAAAGATGAGGTTTAAAAGTTGATGGTGGCGAAGTTTATTCGGGAAGCGTACTACCTGAATTGGTTGGCCAATGTAGTAATGGTTAAAAAGGCAAACGGCAAGTGGAGAATGTGCGTAGATTTCACTGACTTAAACAAGACTTGTCCCAAGGATAGTTATCCGCTGCCACGCATTGACCAGTTGGTAGACTCTACTGCGGGCCATAAGTTGCTTAGCTTCATGGATGCTTTTTCTGGATACAATCAGATAAGGATGGATGAGGCAGACCAAGAGAAAACATCATTTGTCACTAGTCAAGGCTTATTCTATTATAAGGTGATGTCATTTGGCTTAAAGAATGTAGGGGCGACATATTAGAGATTGGTCAACCACATGTTTCTTCCGCAGATTAGGCAAAATGTGGAAGTCTATGTAGATGACATGCTGGTGAAGAGTTAGGATGAGGGTAGGCATCTAGACGACCTGCAGGAGACATTTGACACACTGAGACAGTATCACATGAAGCTGAATCCTAGCAAATATGCTTTTGGAGTATCATCAGGGAAATTCCTTGGCTTTATGGTCTCCCACAGGGGAATTGAAGTGAATCCTGATAAAATTCAAGCAATACTGAACATGAAGCCTCCGCAAAATACCAAAGAAATCCAATCCCTCACTGGACGAGTTGTTGCACTTAACAGGTTTGTCTCTAAAGCCACTGACAAATGTTTGCCATTTTTTAAGGTTCTTAGAAAAGCATTCGAATGGACCGATAAGTGTTAGAGAGCTTTTGAAGATCTGAAGGCATACCTTACCATGACTCTATTGCTGAGTCCATCCGTGGTAGGAGAGGAGTTGTATTTATACTTAGCAGTAACCCTATATGCCGTGAGTTCAGCATTGATAAGAGTAGAAGATAAAGTGCAAAGACCTGTGTACTATACGAGTAAGGCATTGAGGGGAGCGGAATGACGATATCCATAAATGGAGAAATTAGCCTTCGCATTGATCACCGCTTCCAGGAAGCTGAGGCATTTTTTCCAAGCACATGTCATTAATGTCATGACAGATCATCCGCTCAAGAAGGCGATGAATAGACTGGAAGCTGCAGGACGATTGATCCAGTGGGCTGTAGAGCTTAGTGAGTTTGACATTAGATATCAACCAAGGCATGCTATAAAAGCTCAAGTACTAGCAGATTTCATTGCGAAGTTTACCCCAAATCATGATGAGACAGAAGACAGTAAGAGATGGGTCATCCATGTGGATGGTTCGTCTACATGGTATGCAGGTGGAATTGGTGTGGTCCTACAGTCCCCAGAAGGAGATAAACTGAAACATAAGGTTCGTCTGCAGTACCAAGTAACTAACAATGAAGTCGAGTATGAAGCCTTTCTCAAAGGGCTTGAATTAGCTAAGTCTGTGGAAGCCAAGTCTATACTCGTCTTGGGGGATTCTCAATTGGTCATGGGGCAAGTAAATGGGATGTATGAAGCAAAGGAAGAAAAGATGAGGAAATACCTTAGTAGGGTGATACACCTTATGAAAAGATTTGAAAAAGCTTAATTTGTTCAAATCCCAAGGGAGGAGAACGTGGAAGCTAATACTATAGCAAAAGAAGCCTCAGCAAATGAATCTATGGAAGAATTTGATGAAGTTCAGTATATGCCAAGTATAGATATCCCAGAAGTACAACTGTTGGAGAGTAGAGGAAATTGGATGACCCCGATTATATCATATTTGAAAGACGGACAACTACCAGAAGAGAAGGACGAAGATAGGAAGTTGAAGGTGAGATCGGCTAGGTACGTTCTTATGGACAAAGTGCTATACAAGAGAGGTTTTTCTTAACCTTATCTTAGATTGTAAGGTTGAATTTATTCAACCATCTAATTGGCTTTATTCCGTGCCAAATTTGCTTGTATTTCAGCATTTAGTAACCCTGTATTTAGGTGGGCTTGTTGTAAGGGTAGTGAGTGAGATAGAGTGAAGTTTGCTTAAGAGTATGCAAGAAAACAGAGACTCGCGGCTTGGCCTCGCGGGTGACTCACGGTTGCAAGCCGCTAGACGCAGCACATGTGCCAAGCATGCCGGAAGGTGAACAGTCATGCTGGCTGGAGCACTACAGGACAAAACAGGACAACTGGCCATACGGTTATCTCGCGACTGGATCTCGCGACTTAGTCAAGTCGCAAGGTCAAGCCGTGAGCCACCCCTGTTTTGTAAAACCTGACGTTGACGTTTCACATTCCTCTCACACTTCAGTATAAATACCCCTTTTACCCACAAATGTAAGAGAATTTCCATAGAGAATTTTGAGAGAGAAACCCTAAAGAAAAACAAGATTGATTCACCCACAATCTATACATTAGAATCTCTTCAAATTCCTCAACTCTCTTCCTCTCCATTGCCAAACCCTTGAGAGGCTTTTTACCAAAACCTTGTTCTCACCATATCCATTACTGTGAGAGGGCTGTTTGGTGTTCTGGGAAGCAGTTAGGAAGGAACCAATCTTCATTGGTTGATGCTATGGTCTAGTAGCGGAATCCGGGAAGCTAGAAAAGAAAAAGGTTCGGCGCAACCTCATTGGAGCAAGAAGCTTGGAGGGCTTAGGTGCACTAGGTAGATTAGGCTTGGAGGGTCTATTGTGTCCATGTATCCCAATTACATTTTTTAGTCGATTGTTTACTGCTTGGAGGGCGGCGGAGAGGTTTTACGCCGAGGGCTTCGGTTTCCTCTTCGATAACACATCGCATGTTGTCTTTGTGTTTGCATCTTCCTTCCTTTTTATCTTTGCCTTTTATTATCTGCTGTGGGTTGTGATTTTAATTTGGCTTAGATAGTTTTTCCAATTCCATATTATAGCTTATGTTAATTTTCCGCACACTAGTTGTTTGACATAATGCTTGAATTGGTTAAGTTGTAATTTGGGGGTCTAAACGTTCAAGGGTGTTTTTACACATATTTGAACTTTCAATTGGTATCAGAGCGGGTACACTTGTTGTGGTTTAATTACCTAAGTGTGATCCTTGATCCCTTGTGTGTTTTGCCATGGATAATGCTTTGTATGCTTCTATGGATATTGTTGATTGTAACATGCCATGTGTTTGTGAAAATGCCTCTATGAGTGTTAATCCTCATAATTGTGATGACATGTTATTTGAATCTATGGGTGTTGTTGACAAACTCTTGAAGAAAGGAGCTAAGAAGTTTCAAAAGAATTTGAGCAAGGTAGTTTGTGAAAAGGATGATTTGATTGCTAAACTCAATGAATCCAACAAATTGGTTGAGAAATATAAGAATCTTGCTGAAATTTCTCTTGAAAAGCTGAAAGAGTTTGAATGTTTAAATAAGGACTTGGATGCTAAACTTGTTTTGTCTAACAAACTTGTTGATGATCTTAAATCTGAAAATGAATATCTTAAGATGTATGCCAAGTGTTTGATTGCTGAACCTGTTGCTAAAATGGAAGAAAATATATGTTGCAATCATGTTGTGGTACCCGATTTTGTGCCTATTGTGTGTTCTACCTCAAAGGACAAATCGGTGTACATTCCTCCACACAAAAGAAATCAAAAAGTGGAGAGAAAGGCTCTTAAGCCTAAGCCTCTGTTTAGGTCCCAATCTAGGGAATTTAGTGGATCTAAGTTTGTTCCTACTTGCCACTATTGTGGTGTGATCGGTCACATAAGACCCCAATGCCCCAAGTAAAAAGTGAACAAACTTTTGTTGTTAGATCCCTTCCTAAAAAGCCTAATGGACCTAAATACATTGTTTGTCACCATTGTGGTGCCTTTGGTCATCTAAGACCTCATTGCTCTTAGTTTCAAGCTCTTAAGAGAATCAAAAGAAAAGAGAAAAGTTTCATGGAAATTGTGTTAAAAAGAGTAAACCGGTTTTGAGTGAAAATAACATGTTGTTAAAGAAAATGTTTAATGCTCTTAACTCCTTGACTATATGCATCTCCGGTTCTCATTCTTCCAACCCTCGTCTCGTTTCTCTTGAGACACTCATTCCAAACAATCGTTCCGTTTGGATGAGGAAGGGTTCATATGGTTGAGCTTTTGCTCTTTTTGGTCCTTGATCTAATTCTTTCGATCTTTATAGGACTCTTCATGCATTAAATGTCATATTTTCATACATTTTGTGCATCTTGCATTGTTTTTTGTATGCATTGTTTTGTTTTTTATCTTACTTTTATATTTCAATTTTGTGTGAGTAAAAAATCCAAAACCACATAAAAAGTGAAAAATTTAAAAAGTTTGATCGTATATGTTTGAGCACATATCGCATGTGAGTTTGGCCTTGTACCTTTGTACAAATGGCTTTGTGCATTTACGAGCTTAGCTTGTTATTTTTGCACTTATATCTTTGTGGGAAAAATCTTGACATCTTTGTGTGATTGTTGTAAATCGATCTTCAAACTTGTCATGAATGATTAGTCAATAGTCATGTTGGTTTTGATACTTGCGTAGACTTGTGCTTATATCTCTTCCCACTCTTTTATTTTTATTGCTTAAAGAGCTCAATAAATGTAAATCTCAAAATGAAAAGAGATAATGAGCTGCAAAAGCCGTCGTATATACTAGTATTTGACTAGGAAAAAGGGAAAGCGACTTGTATTGAAAATGTTTGATGCCCAAAAGCCAAAGGCTTGTTCATCAAATTGAAATATCAAAAATTTCAGGCATCAATCTCAAAAATGAGATGTATTGCTCAAAATGAGTTGTATTGATTCAAAATGATCAAATGATATGAATTGTAAGAAGCCAAATGAAAAGCTTCAATCTTATGTAATCATTTTCTTGTGGGAGGTCATATATGTTCATTTCTATAATTGAGATAGACCACTTGACTTAGTACTAGTTATGTATGACTTGATTGAATTGATCATTGAAACTTCACTCTAGACTAAGGACTATTCCACATTTGATACACACATGCCTAATGTTCAATAAATGTCTTATTCATTTGTTAGATTGTACTTGTCTAAATGTGATGTGTGTGTGCTCAATCATTTATGGTTCAATCCAAAAAGATTTTTGATCATTTTATATGTTTTTGGAAGTGATTTTTATCACTTTTTGTGTTCATGTTTAGTGTTTACTTTGTTTTTCATTGTTTAACCATGTTCTGTATTGAAAAACAGGTGTCAAAGTTTTTCGCGGCTTAGCTAGCGACTCGCCAGTCGCGAAACCCCAGTCGCGAGTTCATCCAAAAGCTTTTGGTGACTCACTTGCGGCTTGCTCGCGACTACTGAAACTCGCAACTCACAGCTTGCTCGCGACTTACTCGCGATTCGTGAAAATTTTCACGACTGAACCTCGCGACTCGCCCAGTCACGAAACGCCCAGAAATAGCTTTTTAAAGGGCTTTTTGTGGGAAACTTGTTTTAAACCTCTCCCATCCTCTCTAAAACCCCTCTTTCAATATTTTTACATCAAAACCCAACCAATTTGAATGGTTTTTCATTCTATTAACATTCTAAGGTAATTATAAATTTTTTTCATTATTTTTGATCCTTGGATTATGTTTTGGAGAGTTTTGTGCTCTTGGTTGAGATTTTTATCATAGGGGTTGGGAAAACTTAATTTTTGTCAAATTTCTTCATGGGATTGGTTTCTTTTGTTGATTTGCATTGGATGTTGGCCCCTTGTGGCAGAAAGAACATGTATTAAGGGTGGATTTCATAATGTTCATGCATTGTTTCACATTATTGTTCATAGTGTGCATGCTAGGTGTTTGATAAAATGCCTCTTAGACATTTTTTCACTTGTTTGGACTCCAATGAGTACCAAACTTTGGGATTTCTCATGTTTCCTCATTAGGAATATGTTTGGTTCATTGGTTGTGTATTTAACACACCTTGCCCCACATGTGCATTTTTCATGCATTGGTCATGCATTGCACTTAGCCACCTCTTGCACACACTTATGCTACCCTTGTCACACATTGGTCTTAACCTTGCTTCTTCATCCTAGCATATCATGTCTACCTTATGCTCTATAGCATTTTACATTGTCTTAGGTTTGAGCTTCATTTTCTCATTCATCTTGCACCCCTCATGCATCATTAGCATTGTTCGTACCTTCATCTCTTGCCCTCGTTTCTTCTTGACCCTTTGTCTATTCTATTCCTGACAAAAAGGGGGAGAGTATACTCTAGAAAGTATACCGGAGTGTTTTGTCATTTCTATATGACTCTTGTGCACATCCTTAGGGGGAGAAATTCTATTTCTCATGCACATTTGTAGGGGGAGAGTTATTCCATAGGGGAGATACATATACCAAGGAGGAGAAGACATTGAGATAATAAGAAAACTTTGTTCTGTTTGTTTTCTTGTTGGCTTTATGGTGCTTTGAGTTATGCTTTGTGGTTCTCATCGTATCATGTTTTTGTTTTGGACATGCATATATCCCTATGCTATTGTGCTCCATTGAATGCATGTTCGGATGATCATTTGCTTTGCTATGTGATCATTGTAGTCATTTCTATATGACTGTTTTGGTGTTTGATCAAGTTGCTCACATGTTTCACATCATGTTTATTTGATTGCAATTTACTTGTTACATTATACCTGTCCTTTTATTACTTGCTTTACCTTGAGGGTCTAATGTGTTTTGTGCAAGTGTTTCAGGTTACAAGTATATATGCTCCAAGTGCATCACAGCTTCTCATCACTTTGAAGGGGAGAAACTTTAAGTACTTTTAGTTTATATTGTTTAAATTTATATTCAGTATTTTGTGGTTTGTACCCATGTTGCTTATGTAAGCTTTTAGGGTTATGTTTTATGCATGTTTGTAGGCTTTATGGTTTGTACCTTACTTTATGCAGTCTTTTATGCTTTGTTTAAATCAGTACTTCTATATAAATGTATTGCATTTTCTTTTAAGTACTGTCACTCTTGTGCCCTTGTAGGATTGTTCCTAGATGCATATACTTTGTGTATTATGCATTGGTTGAGTGTTGAGCATACAAGTATCTTGCCTTGTGCTTGTTAGCTTGTATGTCCTTGTGTTCATTCCAAGTGTGAATGAGCATTGTGGTCACTGCCTTGTAGTGATTACTTGGTTGATCAAGCCATGGTTTGTTTCTTAACTCCATCTTTGCTTGATCACATATTACCTGTTTCATATGCATTTCACGATTTTCTGCTTACAATGATCATGGTGTATTGTTGTGTTTCAGGAGTCTTATGTTCATATGATTCAAGTGCTTCACAGCTTCTAGAGTTAGGTGTGAGTGAGTTTTGCTCAACTATTCCCAACTCACATGTTAAGTCTAGAGTCTGTTTTAGGGTTTTGTCACGGAATAGCCAAAGGGGGAGATTGTAAGGTTGAATTTATTCAACCATCTAATTGGCTTTATTCCGTGCCAAATTTGCTTGTATTTCAGCATTTAGTAACCCTGTATCTAGGTGGGCTTGTTGTAAGGGTAGTGAGTGAGATAGAGTGAAGTTTGCTCAAGAGTGTATAAGAAAACAGAGACTCGCGGCTTGGCCTCGCAGGTGACTCGCGGCTGCAAGCCGCTAGACGCAGCACACGTGCCAAGCATGCCGGAAGGTGAACAGTCATGCTAGCTGGAGCACTACAGGACAAAACAGGACAACTGGCCATACGATTATCTCGCGACTGGATCTCGCGACTTAGTCAAGTCGCGAGGTCAAGCCACGAGCCACCCCTGTTTTGTAAAACCTGACGTTTCATATTTCTCTCTCACTTCAGTATAAATAACCCTTTTACCCACAAATGTAAGAGAGCTTCCATAGAGAATTTTGAGAGAGAAACCCTAAAGAAAAACAAGATTGATTCACCCACAATCTATACATTAGAATCTCTTCAAATTCCTCAACTCTCTTCCTTTCCATTGCCAAACCCTTGAGAGGCTTTTTACCAAAACCTTGTTCTCACCATATCCATTACTGTGAGAGGGCTGTTTGGTGTTCTGGGAAGCAGTTAGGAAGGAACCAATCTTCATTGGTTGATGCTATGGTCTAGTAGCGGAATCCAGGAAGTTAGAAAAGAAAAAGGTTCGGCGCAACCTCGTTGGAGCAAGAAACTTGGAGGGCTTAGGTGCACTGGGCAGATTAGGCTTGGAGGGTCTATTGCTGTCCATGTATCCCAACTACATTTTCTAGTGGATTGTTTACCGCTTGGAGGGCGGCGGAGAGGTTTTACATCGAGGGCTTCGGTTTCCTCTTCGATAACACATCGCGTGTTGTCTTTGTGTTTGCATCTTCCTTCCCTTTTATCTTTGCCTTTTATTATCTGCTGTGGGTTGTGATTTTAATTTGGCTTAGATAGTTTTTCCAATTCCATATTATAGCTTATGTTAATTTTCCGCACACTAGTTGTTTGACATAATGCTTGAATTGGTTAAGTTGTAATTTGGGGGTCTAAACGTTCAAGGGTGTTTTTACACATATTTGAACTTTCATAGATGCTTGGCTCCAGACGAAGCAAACTACGTACTGAGAGAAGTTCATGAAGGAGCGTGTGGCAATCACTCAAGAGCCAGGTCATTTGTCTACAAGGTCATCCGTGCAGGGTATTACTGGCCAAATATGCAAGCTGATGCTAAAGCATACGTTAAGATCTGCGACCAATGCTAATGGTTTAGTAACGTCCCCAGAGAACCATAAGAGTACCTCACCTCGATGATGGCACCTTGGCCCTTTGCACAATGGGGACTAGACATTTTAGGTCCCTTTCCTCTGGGCACAAGGCAGATGAAGTTTTTAGAGGTGGGCATCGATTATTTCACCAAATGGGTGGAAGCTGAACCGTTAGCAAATATCACACAACAAAATGTAAAAAATTTCGTGTGGAAGAACATTGTGTGTAGATTTGGAGTGCCCAAGGTATTGGTGTCTGATAACGGATGACAATTTGACAATGCACTCTTCAGGAACTTTTGCATACACTTTGGAATTCAAAATCATTATTCCTCACCTGCACACCCCCAAGCCAACGGCCAAACTAAAGTTGCAAACCAATCCTTGTTGAAAATCATCAAGACTCAGCTTGAGGGGGTAAAGGGAATATGGCCAGACGAGTTACCAGGTGTTCTATGAGCGTACAGGACCACAGTGAGAACCCCTACGGGGGAAACTCCTTTCAAGCTAGCCTATGGAAGCGAAGCAGTCATACCTGCAGAAGTACATATGGCCAATCACAGGGTGATGATGTATCATGACAAGGATAATGAGGAACAACTCCGTTTGAACCTCGATCTGATAAACGAGGTAAGGGCAGACGCAGAGCATAGGGCAGCAAAGTACAAGAACCTCATGGCTAGGCAGTATGATGCAATGGTGAAGCCAAGGCGTTTCAACATAGGAGATCTTGTCCTAAGAAAGGTCTCTTTAGCAACCAAAAACCCAACACATGGGAAATTGGGCCCAAATTGGGAAGGACCCTATAGAGTTATCAACTGTAAAAGGCAAGGATCCTACTACTTGGAGGCCCTGGATGGGAGAAAATTGGAACATCCTTGGAATGTGGAGCACTTGAGGAGGTACTATTAGTAAAAGTGATCCTGGACAAAGTATTACTATGGACGAGCTTGGACCTTGTCCGTCTACTTATGTTCTACTTATGTTTGATGCTGTTTATGTTTGCTACTACTTATGTTTGATGTTTTTTGTGTTTGATACTACTACTTTTGTTAGGTTCTAAATGTTTAGAACAATTGGCAAATCGTGAACACAAACTTGTCTAGATATAGATCTTAGAGTCTATAGGTTTTATTAGACAATGCTCAAGGTGATTCAAGTCAAGATTCAAGAACATACAAGCTGCAGGAAGAAGATTTCATAATCTGTCTGATTTGATCGATCGAAAGACATGCTCGATCGATCGAAAGTCGCATCTACAGAATTTTTAATTAAACCCAAACAGCAGTTCAAGCCCATTAAGGATTAGGGTTTCTAATCTACTTCTCCCAGTATATAAAGGAAACCCTAAGCACGTTTTTATGTGGCTTTTCAGAGAGAAAAGAGTGTGCCTCTTTTGTATTTAGGGTTTTGTTCCTAAAAAACTCTCTTATGTCTTCTACCGGTGTTATTCCTTGAAGAATCTCAAGATCCGGTATTGTAGAAGTTGCTACCTTCTCTTGTCATCAAAGATGTTGATGATTTAAACCTTCAAGGGTGGTTTTGGAGTCACAAAAAGGAGAGTTTGTGTTGCTAAACCTTTGAGTGGGATCTCAAAGTCACAAACTAGGGTGTTTGTGTTTTGCAAAGGCCAAAGAAAGAAGGAGTCCGTGGATTCGGAACTTGCACGTGGTCATGTCAGTAAGTTCTACTGGTAGGTATCAATAAGAAGTCGATCGTGGGGGCTTGTAAGTCTTATTGTATGAACTTCGATTCTTTCTAGGGAATTTGCTTTTTACCTTGAGGATAGCTAGGTTAAATCCTCCCTAGGTTTTTTACCGGTTTGGTTTTCCTAGATTATTATATCATTGTGTTATTTATCTTTCCGCTATTATGTATGACATGATTGTTTGATTGTGATAACCTAGACTTGTAATTTGGACTAAGTAATCACTTGGCTAATTACCTAGGTTTAATAATTTGTTTAAGGGGTCTAAAAACTAACAAGTGGTATCAGAGCAGGTTACTCTTCTGTTTTAGATCTTTTGATCTAAGAGCTGATCCTTGAACCCTGTTGTCATGGATAATTTGAAGTGTCTTTCTGATCATGTTTATGCTCATGCTTCTGTTGATTTTATTGATGCCTGTGAAACTCTTCGTAAGGAATTATTGAAATCTATGAAAATTGCTAAGAAATTCAAGGAAGAGTTAAAATTGGCTAATCTTGAAAAAGAGGAATTGGTTGTTAGATTAGATGAATCTAATAAAAAGAATGAATTTTTGAGAAATCAAATTTTCTCTCAAGATGAGAAGATGAAAAGGTTGGAACAAGAGTTAGTTGAATCTAAAGCTAAAATTGAAAATTTGACTAGTACCAATCCTGCTGTTGATAATAGAAGTGTTTCTGTTTCTCTTAAGCCTAAAACTGAGAAAGTTTATATCCCTCCTTTTAAGAGGAATAATAAAGAAAAGACTTATTTTGCTAGGTTAGACAAAGATAAAAGTTCTAATGTAGACGCTGAAGTTTCTAAACCTAAGTCTAAACCTACTATTAGAAAGCATAATAAATCTGTTTTTGTGCCTTCTTGTCACCTTTGTGGTGTTGTTGGTCATATTAGACCAAATTGTTCTTTGTTGAGGCAAAAACCAAAATCTGAGACTAGATTTGTTGTTAGGAATACTGATGTTCCTATATTTTTTCCTGTCTGCCACTTTTGTGGTGTCTATGGTCATATTCGTCCTAATTGTCATATATTGAAATTTAAGCATTTAGTGTTTCAATCTAGGATATGTGATGTGTAAGGTTGAATTTATTCAACCATCTAATTGGCTTTATTCCGTGCCAAATTTGCTTGTAATTCAGCATTTAGTAACCCTGTATTTAGGTGGGTTTGATGTAAGGGTAGTGAGTGAGATAGAGTGAAGATTGCTCAAGAGTGTGCAAGAAAATAGAGACTTGCGGCTGGGACTCGCGGGTGACTCGCGGCTGCAAGCTGCCAGATGCAGCACACGTGCCAATCATGCTGGAAGATGAACAGTCATGCTAGCTGGAGCACTACAGGACAAAACAGGACAACTGGCCATACGGTTATCTCGCGACTGGATCTCGCGACTTAGTCAAGCCGCGAGGTCAAGCCGCGAGCCACCCCTGTTTTGTAAAACCTGACGTTTCACATCCTCTCCCACTCCAGTATAAATACCCCTTTTACCCACGATTGAAAGAGAGCTTCCAGAGAGAATTTTGAGAGAGAAACCCTAAAGAAAAATAAGATTGATTCACCCATAATCTATACCTTAGAGTCTCTTCAAATTCCTCAACTCTCTTCCTCTCCATTGTCAAATCCTTGAGAGGCATTATACCAAACCTGGTTCTCACCATCATCATCACTGTGAGACAGTTGTTTGGATTTCTGGGAAGCAGTTAGGAAGGAACCAATCTTCATTGGTTGATGCTACGGTCTAGTAGCGGAATCCGGGAAGCTAGAAAAGAAAAAGGTTCGGCGCAACCTCGTTGGAGCAAGAAGCTTGGAGGGCTTAGGTGCACTGGGTAGATTAGGCTTGGAGGGTCTATTGCTGTCCATGTATCCCAACTGTATTTTCTAGTGGATTGTTTACTGCTTGGAGGGCGGCGGAGAGGTTTTTCGCCGAGGGCTTCGGCTTCCTCTTCGATAACACATCACGTGTTGTCTTTGTGTTTGCCTCTTCCTTTCTCTCTATCTTTGCCTTTATGTTATCTGCTGTGGATTTTATTTTGTTTTGGCTTAGATAGTTTTTAACCAATTTCATATTATAGCATATGTTAAGTTTCCGCACACTAGTTGTTTGACATATTGCTTGAATTGGTTAAGTTGTATTTTGGGGGTCTAAACGTTCAAAGGTGTTTATACACGTTTTTTGAACTTTCATGATGATATTTCTCCTACCATAAGTCCATATAAATTGTTTCATATTATTTTGAAAAATTTGAGCTTGTTGACTTGTAAAAGGAATTTGTAGGATTTCAATCTTTCTCAGAAGATTGGTGTAATCCCTCAAATACACTCTGTTTCACACGGATTTTCACCTACAAAGCCGAAGACTCGTGCTAGATGGGCGAGAAAAGATTCTCCAAGGTGAGTGTTGCTAACTTGTCCCTGATTTAATTCTTTCAATTAATTGTGGACATGTTTTGTTTCTGTTTTTGGTCGTGTTTTTTTTAGGTTGTTTTTTATTAAAAAAAAATACGAAAACATTGAAAATTTTTCAAAAAGACAAAAATATTTTATTTTGTGTCTAGTTTTATTTTTCTTGAGGATTACATGAGTTATGATATTTCTCTTTTGATCTAGAACATGCTTGACATTGTGGAGAAACTTGAATAGTATATGTTAAATAAGTGCTAAGCTATTTTTGATTTTGTATGAGTATGTACTAGTTTGTACATGTACTCAAGGGTTAATTAAGAAATTGATATTTCTTGTTTGTGTACCCTCTATAGCTTAGTTAAGCACTGGCATGCATTGCGTTTGCATTGTTCATTTAGCGTAATGTGTGCCTTTTGTTTTTGGTCATAAATTTTTTAAAACCAAAAAGATTTTTGTGTTTTTCACATCTTGGATTTATAATCAAGGATTAGCCATATTATCTTTACATAACAAGTTTATGTACCTTGTTTAGCTTTGATGAGCTTACTTATTGTACTTTACTAGTTGAAACTTTGTAGTGCATGTTGTGTGGGAGATGTTTATAGTTTTTGATCAATTTGTCTTGATCTTGAAGTCACATGTCTTTGACTGTCGGACTTGAACCTTTAGAGAAAGACATAAATAATCATCTTACCACTGTTCACTAGCCAATCATGAACACCTTAGTGCATATCGTAAGATTTCGTGCTCGAGAAAGTGTAGCACATGCACAAAAAGAACATAAGGTGTAGCCTTGGTTTAAATGTTAAAATTGGTGTGTACATTATTGGACTTAATGTTAAATCAATCAAATAAAATTGGTGTGTACATTATCCCGGCTATTTTAATAAATTTTTGTTCAAATAAAATTGGTGTGTATATTATAAGGCAAAATGAAGAAACTTACATGATTGCAAGCTTATGATCTAGGAGATGTGGGAGTTGTATAATGTAACTCTTTAGGTGATAGTCTCTTTCAAATTCTATGTGATGAATTTTGTAGAAATTATGATTGATTTCTATATATATATCACCTCACATGTATCTCAAGCTTTTGCTAGTTGCACACACTACACAAGTTACTCTTTACTAAACTTGGTACATTATATTGTGTGTGATCTTGTTGTGGCCATCCAAGATTAAAGTTCCTTGATTTTGATGCAAAATGTACTTAATGTTTGAGTTTTTGAGGACAATTGGTTGAAAAACTTGTTTTTAGAAGGTCTGGGTTGAATTCAAGTTTTTTTTTTTTTTTTTTTTTTTTTTTTTTTTTTTTTTAACTTTTAATCTCATACTCATGCATTTCATTCATGAAATATTGTGCTTTGAGAAGTTTCTACATTAAATTGCTCTGTTTTTTCGAAAATTTGATTTTTCCATGCATCATTTATGTTTAGGATTCACATGCATTGCATTGTTTTCTGTATCCATCTTGCAGTTTTGCAGTCATATCTCTCATTGTTTTCACAGATAACATGCATACACTTTGCTACATTGGGTACTCAACTTGATCAAAAAATTGATTGATTAATTTTTGAGCTATGTACTTTCTAGTATATGCATTTTTTATGTGTGAACTATAGAAAATATTTTTCTTAAAAGATATGATGGATAATCAATATGCAAATATTTTCTCTACTCATGCAACTGTTTATGGGTCACATAGTGTCATGTTTACATTTTATTGAAAGGGAGAATATTTTTTCTTCA
Source organism: Quercus lobata (assembly GCF_001633185.2). Classification (NCBI taxonomy): domain Eukaryota; kingdom Viridiplantae; phylum Streptophyta; class Magnoliopsida; order Fagales; family Fagaceae; genus Quercus; species Quercus lobata. The sequence continues at coordinate 37,037,447 of NC_044906.1, read as the reverse complement.
TGTGTATCCTCAACTTAGTTTTTTTTAAAACTTGGTTTGTGTCTTTTTATTTATCTCCAACCCCTTTATTTTTCCTCAAAACTGTTTTTCCCAAAACTTGTTTTGTTTTTCCTATTTTTATAGGGGGAGAAATTTTTTTTTAACCTTTGTAGTTCTTAGGGGGAATTGTTGCTCTTCATAGGGGGAGTTGTCTCTATTTTCTCTTACTCTGTTGTGTATGTTTTCTGTCTACCTTCTGATTGGGTAGTCTTTGTCAATACGTGACAAAAAGGGGGAGACATAGATGACCTGTTTGTTTTGTTTAGGGGGAGAATATAAAAAACTTTTTGTTGTATCTAACTTAGGGGGAGAGTTAGTTTATTTTTTTATATTCTGTTTCATATTATTGTTTATATGTCTTTCTTTCCACACATGCGGTGATGTGTTTGTTGAGTGTTTCAAGAAAGACAGGTGCATTATGTTCAAGACCTTTTACCTCTTCTTGCAACTTCTAGGTTAGGAATCTTAGATTGGGATTTGTGATGCAATTAGGCATTTTATTGTATTGGGTTGTTCTTGTATTTGAGCATTTCACTTTGTATGAAAGTTTTGTCACGAATTGCCAAAGGGGGAGTTTGTTAGGTTCTAAATGTTTAGAACAATTGGTAAATTGTGAACACAAACTTGTCTAGATATAAATCTTAGAGTCTATAGGTTTTATTAGACAATGCTCAAGGTGATTCAAGTCAAGATTTAAGAACATACAAGCTGCAGGAAGAAGGTTTCATAATCTGTCTGATTCGATCGATCGAAAGACATGCTTGATCAATCGAAAGTCGTATCTGCAAAATTTTTAATTAAACCCAAACAGCAGTTCAAGCCCATTAAGGATTAGGGTTTCTAATCTACTTCTCCCAGTATATAAAGGAAATCCTAAGCACGTTTTTATGTGACTTTTCAGAGAGAAAAGAGTGTACCACTTTTGTATTTAGGGTTTTGTTCCTAAAAAACTCTCTTATGTCTTCTACCGGTGCTATTCCTTAAAGAATCTCAAGATCCGGTATTGTAGAAGTTGCTACCTTCTCTTGTCCTCAAAGGTGTTGATGATCTAAACCTTCAAGGGTGGTCTTGGAGTCACAAAAAGGAGAGTTTGTGTTGCTGAACCTTTGAGTGGGATCTCAAAGTCACAAACTAGGGTGTTTGTGTTTTGCAAAGGCCAAAGAAAGAAGAAGTCCGTGGATTCGGAGCTTGCACGTGGTCGTGTCAGTAAGTTCTATTGGTAGGTAGTAATAAGAAGTCGAGCATGGGGGCTTGTAAGTCTTATTGTATGAACTTCGATTCTTTCTAGTGGATTTGCATTTTACCTTGAGGATGGCTAGGTTAAATCCTCCCCAGGTTTTTTATTGGTTTGGTTTTCCTGAGTTATCATATCATTGTGTTATTTATCTTTCCGTTGTTATGTATGGTATGATTGTTTGATTGTGATAACCTAGACTTGTAATTTGGATTAAGTAATCACTTGTCTAATTACCTAGGTTTAATCAATTGTTTAAGGGGTCTAAAAACTAACGACTTTATTGTTTATAATGTTGTCATGGTTATGGACGAAGTTATGGAGTACTTATTAAATAAAAAGGCATTAGTATGTATGTGCCTAATCTGTAAACGATATTTATGTTATGTATAAAATGTTGTGTGAATTTTAAATCTCCATGCTACTCTCGTTCAAAGCTAACCCACAAGATGGCTAAAAACAAAATTTTTAATAAGACAAATAAATTCTCTGGATGCGGAGATGTAACGTCTAAGCTTTCCTAAGGAAAAAGCAAAATCAAGGCACCCTCGTCCAGATCAAAGGACGATGTAAAGCTAATACCTTGAGCATGCCTAAGGCGTATTCGTCCATAAGGGTAAAGCAAGATCAAGGCCTTCTCGTCCAGATCAAAGGACGAAGTAGAGCCTATAACTTGAACAAGCCAAGGAGCCCAAGGCACACTCGTCTATACAATGGGCGAAGTAAAGCATAATGCACATCCAGACCATGGACGAGAAAATCCATAGCCGAGTGTTTTGAACTAAAACCAGTCCATGGATGAGCAGATGCATGTCTCATCCTCAAACATGAAAATCAGTTTAGTCCAAGGACGAGTAATTACCGTTTTACAAAAAAATTACATTTGGTGAAATTCCGATAAAAATGGTGAAAGTACATATATGAAATATGGACGAGTCAAGCATGAAATCTTGTATATGAAAATGAAAAGTTTCGTCCATACATATATGAAAGAAAAATAATTGCATTCATTCAATTGTTTTAAGGGTGGACAACCAACGTCCAAACACCCTTATGAAAGAACCAAGTTTAATAACTCGTTCTAAAACCATGGACGAGCCTAATGTATTCGAGTTACATCAAAAGGTCCCAAAACAAAGGACCAAACAATAAAAGAAAAATACAAAGTTTTGCAAAAAACTTGTCCTTAAGCAGGGGGGGCATCCACCTTGGGATCTTCCTTGGATGGCTGAGTAGAAGCATCGTTCTCAATGTTGACGTCCTCGGAGCCAGTCTGAACAAGAGAGCTGGTGGCTGCAGCCAAGTTGAGTTTAATGGAGCTAAAGTCAATCTCAGGGAAGTTGTCTGCAGCGTCCATTCGAAAATCCTCGAAGCCTGCTGCATAATTTCGATCCATTAAGTCCGTAAATTCTTTGGACGCCTTGAATTCAGCCACAACATCTTCTTTGGCTTGGGAGAGAAGAGTACTCAACTCGTCATTCTTTTTCTGAAAATGATCAAGACGAGTATCTTTCTCCACTATATCAGCTTTCAGCTCCTCGATCATATTTTGATGCTCAGTTACTTCTTCCTTAGCTTTAGCAGCTACCTCAGCCCATTTTTTACAGTCGTCCTTCACCTCTTGAATCCTCGTCTCTAACAAAATCCTCGTCTTATCCAATCCTGTGGCTTGCCTAGATGCCGCGATAAATTTTGACATGGCCTGAAAAAAAAAAAAAAAAAAAAGGATAGTTAGACGAGGAAGAATTGTTTAAACAAAGACGAAGTACAGATACATACCTTAAAGAGGTCATGAACACCAGAGTGTTCAAACTCCTTTAAGGACATGTCATAACAAGTGTTGATGTCCTCGTCCAAAATAGCCATTTGAAAGTGCTCCCAAGCTAAATCTTCATTTTCAATGATATTTGTAGGAGTCTTCTCATGAGGCTGGGACGAGGCAGGCACAGTTATCTTAGGCGGAGGAGTCATAGACGTGTTGGTCACAATTGGTGTGGACGAGTCCACATCAAAAATTTGGACGGATGGCTGGGACGAAGGATGGCTGGACTTAACTACTTAGGGCGATCCATGTTTGACCTTTTTACCTCGACGACTGGGTAGGCTTCCCAAATCAAAGTTCTTTGGTAAGGTTTTCCTTTTGTCCCCAGTCGACGGACGAGTTTGAGGTTGAACTTCAGGACGGCTCCCCTCACCCACAACTTCTTTTCCTTTGTTTTCCTTCATTGTTGACATTCCTAAAACAAATAATAGTTACAACAATAAGTAAAATAGTAGATAGGTTAGAAGTACACAACATAGCATATTCAAATAGCCAATAAGTAGAAACTTACTTCTGCAAACAATAACTTTGTGTGCAATAGCCTCGTATGACGGCTCAGGACCAAGCCCCCACTTGGCAAGGCGTCGAAGGGTAACTAGAGAGTGAAAACTCCTATCGCAGTGTAGATGAGCCCTATGGACGCGGTCACGGAAAAACTTGCTTAACGACGGACGTTTAACAGCTGTAAAATGTTAAGTGAACAAAAGTTAGAAGTCTAAACAAGAAATGAAATAAAGAAGAGAAATAAAAAGGGGAGGGACATACCTTCAGGATGAAGGTTCCCTAAGTCCCCAGTATAAGGAGCAAAAGGATCCCTGCCAACGTCCACAAGGTTCCCTGCCCAAAAACCAGAGACGAAGATAAACTCTGTCTTCCAATTTCTGTTAGAAGAAGCTAGGGATTTGATTAACCTACAATCATTACCCCTAGCTGTGAACTAGTAGAATCCATTGGATTGATTTATTTCGGAGGGTTTATAACAATAAAGAAACTCATCCACAATAATAGGATGATCCCCACCAAACACTTCTCTCCACAAAATTTGCATGGAAATAACTAATCTCCACGCATTAGGATTAAACTGACATACACCTAAACCTAGTCTAATTAACAACTCTCTAGCGAATGTGTTCAATGGCAGCCTAAGACCACCTAAGAAATACGCCTCATAGACGCCTATCCCAAAGCGAGGGTTACAACACCATTCTCCACGGATGGGCAACCTAGGGTTAAACTCGTCCGGGATTTGATACCAGATTTTAAGATTTTTAAGTCTCTGTTCACTCGTCTTGGAATGAATGCCTACTGCACAACTATAGATGGTCTCCACCTCATCTATCGAATCAGAGGGAAGGATATTAGACGGGGAACCGGCTTGAGAACCAGAAGCCTTTCTAAGTTGTTCCTGGATAACCTCTAAAGGGAACCCAGATGCACCTGAAGCGTATCCCTCGTCCGTAGAACTCCCTTCACTACTATGACTACTACCACTAGAACCACTATAACTGGTATCATCGTGATACTCATCTATATCTTTCTCTATACTATTGCTAGACGAAGAAAGAACCACCTTAGACATTTTGGAAATTTAAAACCTAAAGACGAGAAAGAGGAGAATACCTGGCTTTAGACGAAAGAGGACTCAAGACGCTAAGGGGCTTCTAGACGAGGCTCTAGACGAGGAATGTCAGGAAGGAAATTTCAGGAAGTGTAAAAGGGTAGGTAAGGGATTCCACTATTTATAGACAGCCCAACAAGGCATTTGAAATGACGTGCCCAACCAGGGTAGAACACGTGGCTTACCCTCGAAGAAATAAATTGACGAGATTGGTCACCAGTAAAATTAGGGCACGTGGCATAACCAACCGTGAATATTAAATATACATGTCCAAAGAAATAGTGCCAAACTACACATCCCTTTAGACGACCTATGTGGACAAAGGGGCAACTGATGGTGTTATAAAATGCGCAACTCCCAATCTTGTCCATATGGCTCGTCCTAAGAAGATCAAGGAAGGCATGTAGGTTATTCGTCCAGAATAATCTCGTCCATCCTGAAAATTGGTTGGACGAGATTACGACGTCTTAAACATACTTGGACTCGTTTTCCGGTCAAGGCTACAAATTCCTCACTCAATGAACGGTTTTCGAGGACAAACCCCAAAAGGTATGACTTCATTGTTAGTTATGAAAGTTATATGCAAATCTTCCGAACCTTACAACGATTGGGAAGATAACTACCTTTAACAAGTACTATATAAGGTTTTTTTCTACCAAAAGGTGATTCATTCAGACATTTTTTTACTTGAGAAAACACTTCCTTTTACAGAGAATTTCAAGTTTACTAATTTCATCATTGGAGGACTTTTGGCCGGTCCCCTCTGACTTAGTATCCTATTTCAGGTTCAAGCCCAAAGATCATCACCGTCCGGGACTCATCAACCTACTGATTTCCAAGGAATTATCAGGTACCACTTAGCATTGAAAGTTATGCCTATGAACATGGGGTTGAAAATGGAATGTGGATCTCGGTCAACCTAGATCTTTTGCTATTTTCTGCAGATCAATGCTAGTCATTCTTTTAATTGCTTGTTGACTTCATTTTGTTAATATTTTGAACACAATGTTGCTGTTATTTTACTTTCTGCCTAATAATCCTTGAAGATTTTATGTACGAATAGAAGCAAGAATTGCGCATGCTTTTCATATTACATATCACAAACATAATCTTAAATTAGTATGATGTCTCACTATCACAAACATAATCCACTTATGCGGATTGTATGGGAGCCGTACACGCATACGCTAGGCTCTCTGCCTGCGTATTGCATCGTCGGGCGACATATTTGGAGGGCCGAGGTGCCATTGATATACTTTTGGATAGTGGAGGGACATCATCCTGAGCAGGTCTTTTGTCAGTTTGGGATGAAGCAACCAGTTCCGCTTGTCGTGGATACGTCGACTGACCTTTATAGGATATCCCTCCAGGGTAAATGGGACAGGGATTGGGCGGCAGAACAAGCTGCCCATATTCAGCAATGGGCCAACCGAGGGCATGGAGTTCACACTGCCCCTCCCTTGGATGGTGATACAACGTACCTCGTTGAGTACATGACGTGATACAATCACAGCACAAGGTGATACATAATACCAGAGTCTGCATACTAGGAAGTCATGGTGAGGCAACAATTCCAACCCCTTTATTGAAACCATTGTTCGATTAAATATCTTCAACAGGTTTATCATGCATGCAAAACTCCACAATAATTATTGTCATTACATCTCTATGAGTTTATCTTTCATTCTATTTTAAAGTAAAAAAAATACTATGATTTAAGTTCTTCATAAATAAGTGAATTTGTCTTGATCCAATTTGTTTGCATGAGGAATAGTTAATTGGCAATGACAAGAAAGACCACACCTTTGTTCATATAATTACATTCAAATTTTAAAAAGGGTGGGTTGGGTTTTATCCTTTTATTTTTGTTTTTTTGTTTTTGGTTGGCTTGTAATTTCAAATGGACGGTGCAACTCTTTTTAGTAGTGATAATTAGACATTTCATGATAGTTCACAGTCACACTAGATAGCCTTACCTCCAGGACTGAAAGCAAATTAGATATTTCATGATAGATATTACCTCACTATATATATACGAGACTCACTATGACGATTATGACATTCTTTTTGGTGGAAATTATCTCAATATATGATTATACTAACAAGAATTTAAACAAACAAAAAAAGTGTTAATCTCAAATTTTTGAGGTCAATTATGAATTCTTAACATATTACTTAATCAGGTTTAACCACGTCCATATATTCTCCTATTTCTATCTAAAATCATATTTTCTATTAGTTTCTTATCTAAGAGGCTAAGATGTCATTATTTTACTATTTCAACTGGTTTTATTTGAGGTGTCTATCTATGTTAGAAAGAGTATGAAACGAGCCAATTAAGTTGTAATTGCTTTGCCGTGTCAACCTCGTAGCTTGGAATTATGATTGGCCAAATGGAAATGTCTCATTAATTAAAACGTCTCCTTCGTTAGGTTTTCTTGCGTATAGTGATGGGTCCATTTCATATATTTTCTTCTTTACTCCTATTTATAAGTTTTCCCTCACAACCAATAATAATAGAATAAATAAAGTTGTTTGGTTGTTGAAAATAACACTTAACACAAAAAATACTATAAAGCATGTACAAGTATTTCACGACACTTTACCTTAATTAATCCGTGCTAGTTGTTGGGACAAAATTGACAAATGCCCTTTTCGGGAAAAAAAAGAAGCATTTTGTCTCATTTCCTAAACTAATTAGGGAAATGTCCCTCTTTTGAAATTCGATTTTCTCAAAATTGAGTTAAAATAAAAAATAAAAAAATAATTCTAGAGCCCTATAGTGGCATTTTAAGGAGCCTATAGTGACGCTTTAAGGACTTATAGTGGCGTTTTGGAACTCGAGTTCCATGCAAGTTTTTTATTTTTATTTTTTTACCTATAGCTCGAGTTCCAAAATGCCACTATAGGTTCTTTAAAACGTCATTATAGGCTCCTTAAAACGCCACTATAGGGATTAACTCGATTATGAGAAAATCGAGTTTCAAAAGAAGGGCATCTCCCTAATTAGTTTGGAAAATGGGACAAAATGCTGCTTTTTTTGCCTGAAAAGGGCAAAGGCCAATTTTGTCCTAGATGTTGTGATTACTGATTAGGCTCAGACTTTCCTTTGCCCCGACCCCAAAAAGCAAAAATATACATATACATACATATATATATATATATATATATATATATAAAAGGGTTAGGAATTATATCTTATTTTGAACATATTTATAAAGGAGAGAGATGACTACTGTTGGTATGAATTTATTTTCTTTTAATTTGGTATGATTGAGGGAAAAGGTGATTTAAGTTATTTTATAGTGAATGTCAATATTATTCCTAGGGGTGCATTTTGAGGCCAATATCCTGCACAGCCTCTCCCTTCAGCTATATCCAAGCTACCAATATTTGGACATTGTATTGTCATCTTTATCAATCTTTGATGTTTGCAATGAAGGATTCAAAAAAGTTAAATTGGTTTCACAATGATGCAGCGTGACAAACAACTGAAAAACTGTGGGGCTAAAAAAAAAAAAAAACAATGCGTTTGGTAAAGGATTTCTTTTAGGAGTGTTTGAGTTTCGTTTCTTATTTTAAAGTATTTGAACACTAAATTTAGAAAACTCCTTCTACCGGTTTTCAGTTTTCAAATAAAATTATTCAATACTACTTTTATAAATATGTTCAAAACTGTAGGTCCCACTCCCACCTGATTAGACCAGATGAGAAAACTTTCTCTCTTTTCAAATAATAATATTAATAATAATAATACTTTTACAATAGTTTTCAGCTTTAAAAAAAAAAAATATATATATATATATATATATACCAAACATACAATTATGTTTTTTCACATTTTAAAATATGTTATTTAAAACATGGTACCAAACTTATTTTTTGCATTATGACTACTTTAAACACATATTTTTACAACATTTTTTAAACCACAATTTTCACAAAATTTCGAACAACAATATTTGAAATCTGCTACCAAATAGGCGAGTATGCCGTTTTAGTTTTTAAGTAACTTGTTCGTTCTAGCTATAGTATACTAATAAAACCAATAAAGTAATGGTGATTTAAAATAAAATAAAATAAAAACATATAATCCCGTAGGACAATGTTCATGTAAAAGAGCCCATAATCTTAGGGTCAGATAATGATTGTACATGTTATATATTACTATAGACTACATAAGCATTATTCATAAATAAAAAAAAATAAAAAAAATAAAAAAGACTACATAAGCATTGACAATGTCAATGTCAGATTCCTTTCAATTACCGGGCAAAATTAGAAGAGGAATAAAATAATTGGAAGCTACTTTCTTAGATATTTGTAATTAAATTTGTTAATAATTTTCGAAATAATTTCCTCTTGTAATTCAATGTTGATGTCTTGACTCATGAATATAATAATAATTTTAGGTAGAGAGACAATGGATTCATGTGAAGGTGGTATACCATGCATTGGATGTATGTTTTTTCTCCCTCACATAGAAGTGGATCTCACATGTGAGGTCTACCTCCAGTAAGAAAGAAGAAACATACATCCGATGCATGATATATTTTCTCGTTTATGTTGGTGGGTCCAATGTCGAACCAATCCTCATCTTTTAGCCAAACAAGCAAATATAAATGAGAAAAATATAAAGATTTTTCAATTGGAAAAGTCTATCATTGGATTTTTGTACAATAAAATATTAGGAACATAAAAAAATAATAAAAATAATAAAAATTTGTCCACAATTATTGTCACAAATCCTTACGTAGCGAGATGTGAATGATTGAGACCAAATGGTCACACTTTCATGATTTACAACTTATCACATGAAAAATTATGTCAAAAGTTGTAAAATTATGTGTCCTTAGCATCATTGGTCGGTAGGGTTGAGAATGCAATGAAAATTAAGAATTACTTAAAGAATAATTAAAAAAAATTAGTGTATGGATATTTTATTGGTAAAATGGGAACATTTGTCCTTTTGTTTTTGTCGTGATTGTCATAAAAAATAAATAAAAAACCACCCTCTTCCAAAAAGTCAAAACTTTTTTTTTTTAAAAACCCATAAGTCAAAACTTGAAAGCGCACAAAATTCTATAAAATCAGGCGCCTTATTATTATTAACATTATTTCTAGGCAATGGTTATTAAATTGTGGCTGGTTAACCAATCATTGTCAAAGTGCAATCACAATGTTAAGAATATAAAGCAAATTGCTCCTATCAGCTGGCGTAACTTGGTAAGAACACAAGCAGAGAGAGAGAGAGAGAGAGAGAGAGAGAGAGAGAGAGAGAGAGAGAGAGAGAGAGAGAGAGAGAGAGAGAGAGATAGAGATGAGTAACGATACAAACATAGTGCCTGAATCTTATCCCATGATCGGCGGAGATGGCAGTAATAGTTACACCAAAAACTCCTATCTCCAGGTTTCTTCAATTTTATTATCTATTTTTCTCCTATATCTTCCTCTCTTCTAAACTTTTTTTTTTTTGAGAACTATCTTCTAATCTTATTTGGCTAGGCATGTTGCATACTAATGTGTATATCATTTGGTAATGAATTTTTACTCGCCATATAATGTGCATGCTAATAAATCTCTGGGCTACAACATGTTGCTATCAAGCCCCAAATGGAAGAAACCCCTTTTAACCAATAGAATAAATTTAATTTATTTGTTTTGCAAAGTAAAAAAATAAAATAAAATAATGTATATCCATATATTCAACTTACACATAATATAATTTTAAGAAATGTTATACCTACCAATATTTTTTTAATTTGTGTGAATTTTGACAAATTCATTGTTAGATTTCATTATCTGTTCTCCATACTCGCAAAATTTCAAAATAATCAAATATTAACAGTCATATCATCAATCAATTATTTAAATTTGAAGTTTTTGTAGATTAAAATAATTCACAAAAGATGAGTTTATGAATTGAATGGTAAATAACATCTGATTGGCATGAAAATTGGCATGCATATTAAGAACATATAAAATATGTAATTTAACGGTGAGATTTTTAAAATATGAATTTAATAACAAGTTATTGGGCGGTGTAATATTGTTTAGAGTTATACTATATGTAACTTGAACTCAACCCATATATAAAATATTAAGACCTCCTTTATTGGCTAATAGAATGTGTTGTTTATTTTTCTAATAATATAGAAAAGTTCTAGTGAATTTTTTTTTTTTTGAAAATTTATCATTTCTTCAAATGCTGTGTATTCTATTGACGTGTTTTAGTCATAGTTGTCAAAAAGAGAGAAATGCTGCCAATAAGCCAGTGGATTCATTTACAAAATCAATTATAAGTTTATAACCACAACTTAACCATACCAATGATTCATGTTGTATACTTGTGCATATGTTAATAATGACATACTTAACTTAGTGTCCATTTAGAAAAACCTAATGTCCATCTGGTGTATCTTATTTTTCATTTTTTTTTTTTAAATAGGATTGTTTAAAAATAGAAAAGAAAAGAAAAATATATATAATAAAAAGTGACCATTTAAAAAAGTCGAAAACTACTATGATTGACATACCTAGTATGCAGAAGGCAGGTGCAAATTCTGTGAAGGCAATAATTGATGATGTAATTGCGGAGAAGCTTGATGTAGAAAAACAAATTTCTAGTTCAAAGAGCGCATTCCGCATAGCAGATTTGGGATGTTCAGTTGGGCCAAATACCTTCATTGCTATGCAAAATATAATAGATGCTGTGCAACAAAAGTACCAATCCCAAGGCTTTGCTTCTCATATGCCTGAATTTCAAGTGTTCTTCAATGATCATACATCTAATGATTTTAATACCCTCTTTGCCTCTCTCCCACCAGAAAGGTCATACTTTGCAACTGGAGTGCCAGGGTCTTTCCATGGTCGGCTATTCCCTGATTTCTCTCTCGATTTTGTGCATTCATCTTTTGCACTCCAATGGCTCTCTAAGGTGCCAGAAGAGCTGCTAAATAAGAACTCTGCGGCATGGAACAAGGGGAGGGTTCACTATGAAAGTGCCCCAGACGAAGTAGCTCAAGCTTATACAGCCCAATTTGCTAAGGACATAACAACCTTTTTAGATGGTAGGGCTAAAGAGCTTGTTGTGGGTGGACTAATGGTGCTTAATATGCCAGGAATTCCAAATGGAATTCCTCATTCTAGTTCAGTAACAGGATTGACGTTTGATATCCTGGGACACTGCCTCATGGATCTGGCAAAGGAGGTAAGCTAGCAATCAGCTATTACTTTTTGCACTAGAAGCTTTTCCAAGTCAAATAGATCACTGCAAGTAAATTTATTGAACTTACACTAAATGTCAGCATATGAACTTAGAATTTGGAACTTCAAAATACAAAATTTTGTAAAACTTAAACTCTTATATACTCATCTGATAATAGAATTTTGCTAGGACCACGGAGTTCTTTAACTAGTCTATATAATGTACAAGCAATTTGCCTGGCAAACAACTTAAAAAGAAACCACTTCATGAGGATCTCTTTTGTAGGGGTTGGAGTTTGTCACTTCTCCTAGTTATGCATTGTCCTAAGAACGATTTATGTTCCATATGTGTAAAAACAAAACTAATGATGCTGGAGATATTATAAATTTTGTTACATATGCTTTGCAAACTAAAGTGTTTACAAATCACAATAATTCAAATACTCATTTATTATGTTATTTAAATAGGACCAATTGCTTCCACCACCACGTCAGGTTGTAGGCCTTTTCTGGTAAAATCGGTAATAGTTTTAGTATTTTCAAACTAAAATGTCTACTCTTACCTTTGCAGGGATTAATTAGTGAAGTTCAGGTGGACTCCTTTAACGTGCCTATTTATGTTGCCTCACCCAAGGAGATGACACAACTGGTGGAAAGAAATGGGTGTTTTAGCATTGAAAGAATGGAGATAATACAACCTTGGGCAAGAGCTGGTGACCTCAGTAGCCAGGCATTCACAATGCACCTAAGAGCTGGCATGGAGGGTATAATAAGCAAACATTTTGGAACTGAGATTATTGATGAACTATTTGATCGATACTGTAAGAAACATGGAGAGTTTATCGGCCTGTTAGAGTCAAAATGCAATGAAGGAAATCAACTGTTTATTGTTTTGAAACGCATATGATGCGGCTTTGGAAGCACACATAAGACTTCTTATTGTCGCAAATTTGCATATGCATCAGCAGAAATTTTATTTCATTGTCACAAAGAAACTTTAATATTAGCTACAAATAAAGGTCCATAACAATAGGGACTTAACCACTTTTTATTTTTAGGATTAGTGCCCTTAAATCCTATTGTATGATGCTAGGTATGATATTATGTATGACTTAATGCTGTGATTAATAAAGTTGTTTTATTATTATCTAAAATAATGGTAACATGAATATTCGGACATTATCATATAGTCCATGAGATGCATAGTATGTGATTTATGTGGAAAAGTCACAGAAGATATAAAACACAAGTTCTTTGTAAACTCAGAATTTTAGTTCGTAGTTGGTGATGAAATTGGGTGTTTCATCTGCGTAAACAAGAACATATCAACTAAGATGACTTGTCTTGATCATGGAAGTGGAGACTTCTAGTTGACATGTTTTAAGATTTAAGACATATTGAATTGGATCGCTGTGAGACTTATTATTCTCCTAACAACTGTCAAATGAATAATAAATCTCACGACTTCTATTTATATGAACTCTTAATCCTGAGAAAATAATGGACATGATCATGAAATGTAGGTTACTTTGATATATCAGGAGTGAAATCAAAGTCACGATCAAAACCTCAGTATGTTGGGCAGCCACATTTAGTGTTGATGGAACATATATTTTCAAGATGGAATTCATAATCTCTTAACGGAGATATAAAATATTCATTTAAGATAAGTTTAATGGGTTTGGTTATTCAAAATGTTAGGCCTAACTACTTTAGTAAAGAGTTACTAAAGTATATATTTATGAAATTGGATTTCATAAATATATGATGAAAAACTTAAAGGATTAAACCAGGTACTCAAGAATTAAGATGTAGTAATCTTCAAAGTAGCAGTCTACATTCATGACTTTGTATTACTACGAATATTTAATGAAGGGGTTGCATGTACAATAAAGTCTTGGGATATAATTTATTAATAAGGCCTAGAGTGCAATTATATTTATATAGTGATATTAAATATAATTAATAGTAAATTTGGACTTCTCAAGAGTCGACAGAAAAGCTCTAGGCCCATTGGAGCTAGTGTCTTATTTGTTCCCTTTTGGTCCCACTCCAAGCCACATACTAAAACCCAATTGGAAAGGCCTAAAAGGCTAGCCTAATTAGATAATCAGTTATAAGGAGAGAAACATACAGAATTTTGTATGAGAATGAAATGGTTTGTATGTGAGTGTTGGACACTCTCTAATTCTCCTTTGAACACATTCATAAAAACTAATTGAGAGACTACACTTCTTGAGCACAAGTGGAATTGGAGTAAAGATTAAAAGTGTTCTCAAAAACTTCTGATCTTTGGTTTTGAATTTCACCGCACCAAAGTACACTCTCTTGTTCCTATATTCTGAAACTTATATAGTACATGTTATCAATTGCGAATGAAGTAGATCCGTTAATTTTCCGCTGCGTATGATTTGTATGTGATACAAACATGTGTTTTTTCAACAATTGGTATCAAAGTGGTTTTCAATTTCGAATCTGTATAACATGTTTTGTGAGTTTTAGAATTGGAGATAATAATTTCATGTTGTTAGAAGATTATATATAAATATATATATATATATATATATATATAAAATTTTCTGCATGGTTGTTGAAATTATTATTTGATAAAACTGATATTGATGTTATGACGTTGTTTAAATTTGAATTTAAGTATGTTAAATTGAATTTTAAGGCTATAGCATCAATGGAATTTAGTTTTGATATCAATCTATGTCTATCATGTTCATATGATGGTTGTTTGTTCATGAAAAACCGTTGAGAACTGCCTTAGAAAAATTATGGAAAAGTCAGGTTTCACGAGATTCGATCAATTGAAAATTACTTTCGATCAATCGAGTGAAACAGTGACCAATCTGCTTGATTCGATTGATATTTGATTGTTAGTCAATCAATCGAATATTCTTTTTAGATCAATCGAGCAACGATCGAGTACCAATTGAGCCAGGCAGATTGTTTTGTGACAATTTTCTAATTTTTTTCGACTGATCGAGAAACACATTCGATCAATTGAAAATGGGGAATTTTGAATTTTTCTAAGTGTTTTCACATGGATAAAGTGCAAGGCTGTGTGTAATTAGATTACACATGCTTTATAATTAAAAACCTTTCTTTTAAAACATCTAGTGGGAGAGAGATACAAGGGTTGGATCTCGCGGCCTCCATTGTCGGTTCATAGTAGTATGAAATATATACTTTGTCTTTGCTTTGAGCTTGGCATTCCATGCGGAGAGTATTTATTTAATGGTCCTACAAGATTGAATTTCCTGATTTATAGTGGTTTGATCAAACACCTTGTCTTAGCCTTGAGCTTTGCATTCCATGCGGAGGGTGTTTTGAATCATGGTACTACAAGATAAACTTGTTTATGGTAGATGAAATGTGGCTACACATGATTCTAGATAATGGCATACACTGGACTAAATATTATAGTATACTATGCTGAGTTCTTTCTATTATTATTTAGAGGTCAAATGTATAACGGCATATTATTAGTGTTTGCTAAGAGTTATCATGATAGCACTAATAATGAGAATAGTTCTCAATCAATCATAGTAATTGATGTTCACTCTATGCTGAGGGATATTGAATATGGGATGGGGTTGTTGTTGTATATATTATATTATGGTTTTATTAAGGTTCCATACTATATGTTTATATGCTAAATTGATAATGTCCAATTTACTTATTATATTCATGTTTATTGTTTTCAGATTTGAACATGGCATCGTTTAGCCCACTTGTTACTATTTTTAATCAAAACAAACTGATTGGATCCAAATACATTGATTGGAAAAGAAATTTGGACATTGTTCTTACTGCTGAAGAGCACAAATATGTGCTTACCCAACCATGTCCTGGCTTTCCATCATTAGATGCTCCTCTTGAGGAAAAATAGCGATATGATCGTTGGCTGAAATCTAATGAGATGGCCAAGTGCTACATCCTAGCATCTATCTCAAATGTTCTACAGCATCAAATGCAAGATGTAGAACTAGCTTCGGACATAAGGCTAAGTCTGAAGGAGATGTTTGGTGAGCAAGGCCATTCTGCAAGGCAAGAAACTATGAGGCAAATTTATAATACCAAAATGAATGATGGCACTTCAGTGAGGGAGCATTGTCTTAAGATGATCTCTAATCTAAATACACTGGAAGTTTTAGGTGCCGATATTGATGGAGAATCCCAAGTGGATATGATACTCTAGTCACTACCAGAATCATTCAAGGAATTCAGACTTAATTATAATATGAACAAAAAGATTTATTCATTGTATGAACTAATGAATGAATTGGTAGTGGCGGAAGGCATTCTTGGTACAACCAGTGTTGATGCTAACATGGTTGAAGCTTTTACTTCTCAACCTAAGCCAAAAGGCAAGGGTAAGAAGAAGAAGAAGAAGGACTTCACCAAGCAAGATGGTAAACAAATTGCCTTAGGAGTTGCCAACAAAGGAAAGTGTTTCCATTGTGGTGAGAAAGGACATTAGAAGAGGAATTGTCCAAAATTTAGAGCTGCCAATAATAAGGGTATGAAAAGTTCATTCCTCTTTGAAATATGTTTAGTACAAAATCTCACGGATTCCTGGTGTGTGGATTCAGGTTGTACTAATCATATTTGCAATTCTTTGCAGGGGTTCCAGGAGACTAGAAAACTAAATGAAGGGGAATTGTTTCTTACATTGGCCGATGGGAGCAGGATTCCGGTTGTAGCTATTGGAGTGTTTAATTTATGCTTTGAGTCTAGGGTTTTAATATTGGAAGACTGTTTATATGTACCTAATGTTCCTAGGAATTTAATTTCTGCAACTTATTAAGGTAAACATGGATATTGTGTTATCCTGAAGGACAATGTTGTAATAAAGAAGGGTAAAGTGTTTATTTGTTCTGGCAATATTGTTGATGGTCTTTATATTTTAACTCCTGATAAGCATGAATTATATAATTCTGAATTAGATAATAATTCACATGTGAAATCATTAAGGAGAAAGTTTCCTTCTACTAGTGATGCTTATCTTTGGCATTTACGTTTGGGTCATGTTAATTCAAATAGGATTCAAAGACTAATCAAAGATGGTTTTTTAGAGCCATTGGACTTTGATGGATTTTCAGTTTGTGAATCTTGTTTGGAAGATAAAATGACCAAACGGCCTCTTAATGCAAAAGGTAGAAGAGCCTAAGATTTGCTAGAACTAGTGCATTCAAATGTATGTGGTCCTATGTCAACCCAAGCAAGAGGTGGCTATGAGTATTTCATTACATTCACTGATGATTACTCTAGATCTGGTTATGTGTACCTAATGAAACGGAAGTTCGAAGCCTTTAAAAGTTCAAAGAGTTTAGGGCTGAAGTTGAGAATCAATTAGGAAAACGCATAAAGGCCATTCGATTTGATCATGGTGGCAAATACCTTCTTGTGGATTTCAAGGATTACTTAATTGAAAATGGGATTGTATCCCAATTGATTGCACCTGGAACTCCACAACAAAATGGTGTAGCAGAAAGAAGGAATAAGACTCTTTTAGATATGGTTAGGTCCATGATGAGTTATTCAACTCTACCAATTTCTTTTTGGGGATATGCCTTAAATATTGTAACGTATCTTCTAAATTTAGTACCTTCGAAGTTTGTTTCTAAAACACCTGTAGAGTTGTGGAATGGGCGTAAGCCTAGTATGAGACATCTCCATATTTGGGGTTGTCCAGCACATGTGTTGAAAGAAAAGTCTGACAAGTTATAGTCTAAAACAGAAGTGGTTTTCTTTGTAGGGTATCCAAAAGGAACTGTTGGAGGTTTATTCTATAGTCATAAAGAAAATAAAGTGTTTGTTAGCACAAATGCCAAATTCTTGGAAAATGACTATATGAATGATTATACTCCTAGAAGTAGAGTTGTCTCGGCTGAAATGAATGAACCTGTAAATGAACAACCAATGGATGAAACTAGGGATGATGTAGTTGTATTGGATACACCACAAGATATTACTCATGAGATGTCTTGTACACAAGTGCCTCGTCGTAGTGGGAGGATTGTTAGGCCACCTATAAGATTTATAAGTTTGGGAGAAACTTATGAAACTATCTCAAAAGAGGCTAAAACTGATCCTTACACTTATGAAGAGGCAATGAATGATATAGATGCACATCATTGGGTCACAGCTATGAAATCTGAATTAAATGTATTCTAATCAAGTTTGGGATCTTGTAAAGGTGCCTAACGACATTAAACCTGTTGGTTACAAATGGGTTTACAAGAGGAAGAGAGGGATAGATGGAAAGGTTGAAACCTTTAAAGCAAGGCTAGTGGTGAAAGGGTATACACAAAAAGAAGGTATTGATTATGAAAAAATCTTTTCACTAGTAGCAATGCTTAAATCTATCATAATTCTCTTATCCATTGCTGCTCATTATGATTATGAGATCTGGCAAATGGATGTCAAGACTACATTTCTTAATGGCAATCTTGAAGAAGAAATCTATATGATACAACTGGAATGTTTCATAGCAAAGAACCAAGAGCATATGGTATGCAAATTGAAAGATCCATTTATGGACTTAAGCAAGCATCTAGGTCATGAAACATTAGATTTGATTAAGCAATCAAGTCATTTGGTTTTGAACAAAATATTGATGAACCATGTGTGTACAAAAGACATCGAGACAAAGTAGTAATGTTCCTAGTGCTTTATGTTGATGATATTCTACTCATTAGAAATGATGTAAGGGTAATGTCATCGATAAAGGTTTGGTTGTCAAGCCAATTTGATATGAAGGACTTGGGTGAGGCTAACTTTATTCTAGGGATCAAGCTTTGGCGAGATTGCAATAAAATGTTAGGCTTGTCACAAGCTGGATATATAGATAAGGTTCTAGAACGGTTTAGCATGCAAAACTCCAAGAAAAGATTTTTTCCTTTTAGACATGGAGTTCCTCTGTCTGATGACCAAAGGCCTAAGACTCTTGAGGAAGAAGATATGATGAGACAAGTTCCCCGTGCTTCTGCAGTAGGAAGTCTCATGTATGCCATGCTTTATACTAGACTAGATATTTGTTATTTAGTTGGCATGGTCAGTCGATATCAATCAAATCTAGGACCAAAACATTGGCAAGCTGTAAAGCATATTCTCAAGTATCTACAGAGAACGAGAAATTATATGCTTGTTTACCGGTGTGAGGATTTGATACCTGAATGCTCTAGAATGTGTAAAAACATGAGCTATTTAGACCCCCAAATTAAAATTACGGCTCGATAGATTTTACTCTAACTTATACTAAGTGCGGAAAAGAGTAAATGCGAGCGTACAAACAAACAAACTACTCTAACCCATATTCATAATAACACAGCAGTAAAATGAAAGGTAAAAGAGTAGGGAAGAAAGATGCAAACACAAGATAACATGCCGATGTGTTATCGAAGAGGAAACCGAAGAACTCGGTGAAAAACCTCTCCACCGCCCTCCAAGCGGTAATTGATCCACTAGACAATCAATTGGGATACATGGTTTAACAAGAGACCCTCCAAGCCTAATCTACCCACTGTACCTAAGCCCTCCAAGCTCCTACTCCAACAAGGCTTCTCGGAACCGTGTCTTGTCTAGCTCTCTAGATCCCGCAATGCGCCCGATTGCATCCACCAAAGCTTGGCTTCTTCCAATACTTCCCAGCAACACCAAATCCTCACTTGACACTTTGAAAGGGTGTGGTAAGTGTTTGGGCTATCAACCTCTCAAAGGTATGGAAATGGAGAGGTAAGAGTTGAGGAAAATCCACAAGCAATTATGTAGAGACATGTGGGTATAACAATCTCTAACTCTTAAGGTTTGTGGCAAGGGTTTTCTCTCAGAAGCACTCCTCAACATTTGTGGGTAATGTGGGTATATATAGTGTGGGTACAAAAAGTGTGTATCAGATAGGACAATCTGGCAAAACAGAATGTTTTGCGAGTGTCTCGTGGGAAGGCCTTACCCGCGAGCTACTCGGGAAACACAGCTATCTCCATCCTGTTCTGACTCTTCGCATTCCAATCATGTGCAAGACACATGCATCATTTCGCGGGATGCTTAGTCACGAGCTACTCGCGAAAACTCTTTAGTCTTCAATTTGCTTGAGTCTTCACACTCTCTCTCTCTCACACACAACCCTTACAATTAAATCTCACAATAAATATAGGGTACAAAAGATTGAATAAAATTACAATCAAATTTGGCACGGAATTAAAGCCAATAAAACAGATAGTTGTAAATTACAACTTTACAATACCTATTGGTTATACAGATTCAGATTTTCAATCAGATCTTGATTTCAGAAAGTCCACTTCAGGTTGTGTATTCACCTTGGGAGGTGGAGCCATAAGTTGGAGGAGTGTTAAGCAATCTTGTATTGCTGACTCCACCATGGAAGCTGAATATATTGTTGCTTGTGAAGTAGCAAAGGAAGCTGTTTGGCTCAAGAAATTCCTTTCTGATATTGGTGTTGTGAGAATGGAGCAAGTTCCTATCACATTTTTTGAAATAATAATGGAGCGGTTGCACAATCCAAAGATCCAAGGAATCACAAGAATTTTCTTTCCCCTCAGTTGCTGCTCTCTTCTTTGTAATTTCTTTTCTCCTCCTACTAGAGCTCTATGATTTCCCCAAGTTCTCTCTCTCTCTCTCTCTCTCTCTCTCTCTGATTTCTAAAGCTTGTTGGTGTTCTTATTATTTTTGCTACCCACAAAATTTTCAAATTTGCCATATTTGCAAGTACTAATCCTGTACAAACTACTAAGAGGTTATTTGCTCTAAATGAAGGTAATTTTAGGGAGGGATTTCAAGACTTGAATAATAATTTCCAAACAAATATCATATGTATGTGGAAGACGATACCAACGTTGTTGGAGAATGTCATTAGTCCATAATTTTCTTCCTCCTGAGAATACCTTTAAACATGGTTTCTTTGGATTTTCATTCTTTAATTCCACTAACCTAACTAATTAATCACCTATTAGCACGTTAGTTATGTGCAAATACTAACTATACACGATTCGTAGCATTGTAAGTTGTTAACACGTAAACGACCAGCAACATCCTATAGACGGACAAAATTGGCTTCTGCCCTTTCCGGGCAAAATAAATAGCATTCTACCCCCTTTCCCAAACTAATTAGGGAAATTCCCCTCTTTTGAAACTCGACTTTCTCAAAATCGAGTTAAGTCCTATAGTGACGTTTTTAAGGACCTATAGTGACGTTTTTAAGGACCTATAGTAGAGTTTTTTAACTCGAGCTCCATGAACTCGAGTTATAGGTAAAAAACTTGCATAGAACTCGAGTTCATGAAGCTTGAGTTACAAAACGCCACTATAGGTCCTTAAAACATCACTATAGGCTCCTTAAAACGCCACTATAGGGCTCCATTTTTTTTTTAACTTGATTTTGAGGAAGTCGAGTTTCAAAAGAGAGGCATTTCCCTAATTAGTTTAGGAAAGGGAGTAGAATGCTATTTATTTTTCCCGAAAAGGGCAAAGGCCAATTTTGTCCCCCTATAGACATGTCATAGATGACAAAAACTCCTAACACTACTTGTCATTCAGTATTGATCTTCATCCTTAATAATCCTAGTTTGTGTTTCACTCAAACCTAGATTTACTTTAATTCCTTAGACTTTTTTTTTTTCACAAAAATAAAATAATAAATTATGCAAGTGAGTCCAACAATACTTTTGTGTAGTGAACATATTATTAGTTTTCAAGATTAGGAAAAACTAAGATTGGGAAAAAGTAAAATCATCTCAATTATGGCCCTTCATATTTAATCTTTCTTTAAATTACCATTTTTTTCAATTGATAAAATTGTGTCTAAGCTTTTGCACATTATTTACGTTTTATTTATCAACTTCCCATTTTATTTGCTAATATTTTAGCTACATTATGATTTTTCTTTTTAGATATGGATTCAAATACACTTAATTCTCAAGGTCCTTCTAAATGAAAGTGGACTCTTATCAAAGATTTGGAACTAGTGGAGGTTTTGGTAGAATATCACCATGAAAGAGAAGGTAACCCTGAGAATAAGTTTAAGCCTAGTTAGATATTTGAAGTCTTGGATGGAAAGATTTCTACCAAATTACCTAATATTGGGTAAATAGCAAAACCAAATATTGAATCAAGATTGAGGACTTTGAAAAGATTGAGTAATTTACCATTGTTTAAGTAAGATTGTCATTTATTGGTCAAATTTTACACGTGTATGATACTTGATTGAAGACTCACAAGAATTTTTGATGGACCAATTGATCACCGATGTAGCTACTTCTTAATTTCTATGCAATGAAATGAAAGAAATTTTATTTATAGGAAAAAAAGAAAAAGAAAGAAGAGATATTAGGTTTGTTGGAGGTCCTTTGTTCAAGAGTGGGTTTGTTAAACAAATCCTTATCAAAAGTGTATTGTAATTTTAAAATAAGGGTATTTTAGACAATTTGATTTAAAATGCTTTCATTACGTTGTTTCTGAGGTTCTATTCTTGTGTTGTTACAAAATAAATAAATAGTAATAAGTATTATATTACAACATCTTGTATTCCTTATAATACCTATTCCTATTCCTATGCAATCATCATTATAGTCTACCAAATGTGCCATAAGCTCATTGGCTATGTTTTTTCTTAATATAATGAAGATATTAATTATTCTTGTTAAGATTAAATCTTAAAAATCATCTATTGTCTCTTACTATGTATAGTAAAGTTATTGTTTAAAAAAATGTATTATAAATGTATTAATTATTGTTGCTAATATTAATAATTTTTGTTAAGAGAATTTAATTATTATTGCTTAGATTACTATATATAGATATATATATATATATATATATGTGGGGGGGTACAAGACCGGGAGGCCCATGTCAATGTCTACATTGGGCCAAGGGCCCAGTCCAAGGAAAAACCCCTCCTCGGCCATGGGAAGAACCCTCCTTGGTCATGGATGTAGCCGAGGACGAAGGGAGTAACCTGCTACTGGTAGTGACACTCCGGGTCATTCCACGGAACAAGAAAAGTACTAAAACAGAAAATGACAACAAAGAAAATAGAAATGTCTAAGGGAAAGGCTGCCATTATGGCATTTAGTGCCTTGAACCTGACATAGCCATGCTTTTCTGCCTTTACAACCACTCCCAACAACTGGAGGGAAGGGCTAATGGGACAGGTATCAGCACTAGGAACCCAATTCAGGAAGAAGGAAACTACTATAAAAGAGGGTGAAGGGAGACAGAAACGGGGGGGCTAAGACCCCTACCACACAAGAGCCACCAGAAAAAGCTCCTTGGACCGAGCCGAGGACCATCATTCTTTGATAAACCCAGTTCACCTCAACTTGATCTTGAAAAACACCGTGTTAACTATTGTCCAAACACTAAAGTCTAGCTCAGACCCGCTCTCTACAAATTCATTGTACCGGACTCACTGGTCTAAGGTCCTATACATCTTGGGCTCAGGCTGAAAAACGTGACCCTACAATATATATATTGTATTTACTCGTTTAAATTATTTTATTTGACAGTTCAGCTAAACTTTGACAACTTATTGGTGTCTTTGTAATTCATTAAGAATAATTTTTGTTGTGTCTTTTGCATGACTCTATTACGAATTCGACACAACAATGCAATCAATAATTAAAAATAAAAAAAAAAAAATTTCTTCACTTCCTATTGTTCCATGGTTGGGCCCCAAATAATATTATCACCAAAATTAGCAATCCAAAATAATAATCACACACAATAACACAAATATTTACGTGGAAACCCCTTTTTCCTTGAAGGAAAAACTACGAGACAAATTTCAAATAATTTCACTATTATCAAATCCATTACAATAATTCTCAAGTTTATGCCTAACTTGAGATTCACCAATTTGATATTAAATCTTCTTGTGTATGTCTCACGGCTAAAGAAAAATCTCATTATTTTTCTTTGCTCTCACACACACTCTCTTTGTGTCTCACTGCTAAAGAAAACCCGTCTTGTTTTTCTTTACTCTCTCACACACTAATTATTTATCTCAAAGGTGGCAACATTTTACTCTCTCCTCTCTACCTTTCTTCTTTGTTTCTTTCTCTTTTCCATGTAACTCTCCTTAGCTATCTTCTCGAATGTGGTAACACTTTGCTCTCCTTTCTAGCTTTCTTCTCTTATTCTTTTTCTTCTCCACGTAGCTCACCTTGGCTGTCTTTATCTATGCGGCACCTCTTTCTTTGGTACTTTGCAACATCAAACAAAACTTCAAAATTCCCCTTGATTTGTGTGCTTTACAAAAAACTTTGTTGACCAAACCCAAACCTTGTTGTCTCCCTCCTTACATTACCTCCCAAGTGAAAATCCTTTTCTCTCTCTCTCTCTCTCTCTCTCTCTCTCTCTCTCTCTCTCTCTCTCTCTCTCTCTCTCTCTTCTCTCATGCTCTATTTTCCTTCTCCCTATAGGGAGGACTCTTGGGCCAAAACCATCAAATTCTTGGTAGCATTATCTATTCATAAGACCCTTTTCCTATTCCCTTTAGAACAAAGAATATATTACTTCTTTAACAAGAAATAGACTTTCCTTTCATACTAAGGAATAGTCTTTCCTTCCACACCAAGGAAATCCAAATTAATTTTTCTTTCTTCAACTAGGAAACCTAACTGACTTTAAGTCACAATTGGAATTTGAGGCAATTTCCCAGCACCATGCCCCACTTCTACTACCTCACACTTAATTGTTTTTTAATCTTTACACTTCACTATCCAAATAATTTTTCCTTTTTCGAGATTGAAGATCAACAAATTAATAATTGTTATTGTTGGGTTTGCTATTTTTTCTAGATTTTAGATCAAATTGGTTTGTTGTTGTTGTTGTTGTTTTTTTTTTTTTTTTTTTAATTGTCAAAATAAAGGTTAGTGTTGAATTAGTTTGTTGTTGAGCCTTTTTTTTTAAGTATTCAAAATTTCATTTTAGGGTTGTTAAAACAAAAACAAAAAAAACAAAAAAAAAAAATTAAATATAAAATTTTTATGAAGCCCCTAGATACAATGTGGCAAAAAAACTTGTATGCATATCTTTTACATAACAACATGTGTAGTCATAATTGAGTTTGCAATAAGGAGACCTTACTTTCTAAATAATCGTAACAATGACAGCTCCAAGAATATTTTTTAGGGAGCTCATTAAAATTTGTATTGAAAAGGTTGATAAGAACCTTTTTGTAAATAATCATCATAAACATTAGAATGATAAGATGAGACATTTTCTTACAGTCCATGATCTATAGGAAGATTTTTCAAGTCAACACGAATTCTCTTAGAAGATGAATATTAGGTAGAAGATGAATCTTACGATACGTGATTTTCTTATAAAAAAATTATTCATAGTACTAGTAAGAGAAAAAATGATAAACTATAAGTTCATTGGATATATTGTTTCTTAGTATAAAGAAGATATTAATTATTATTGCTAAAATAAAATTTTGAAAATCATCTATTGTCTCTTAGTATAGGAAAAGTTTTAGGTACTCTTATAGCATGGAGAAATGGTGCTCCCTCCAACATTCATGATAGACCTCACAATGAATTTAATGAGTGGATCTCACATGAATGTGAGAGGAAGGAGCACAATTCTCCGTGTTCCGGGAGTACCTATGAATTACTCCTTAGTATAATAAAGTTATTAATTATTGTTGTTCAGTGAAATTTAATTATTATTGCTTAGAATACTTTAATTTATTATTTATTAGTTTTTAGCTATACACTTTTCAATTCTTTTATTTAACAATTCAACTCAACTTTGACAACTTATTGATCTTTGTAATTCATTAAGAATAGTTTTTGTTGTGTCTTTTACATGACTATTAAGAATTCAATACAACAATACAATTATTAAAAAATAAAAATTATCTTTAATCCCCATTGTCCCACGCCTCACTTCCACTAGTCCTACAATGAATGCATATAGGCATATTAATTGTTAAGCAGTGTCTTGATCTTGTACATAGTAGTTTGTATATAGACTGTTAATCTATGTGTAGCATAGAGTAGCAGTGCATAAAAACAACTTGTCATTTATGCAGTAGAGATGATTAGTTAGTTTGTTTTTCTGTTTTGACACTTGTCCTTTTTGTATTGGTTAGATTGATAGTTTGTTAGTTTTGTTATGGTTTCCCGCTACTCTGCTCTCACTATATAAAGGGCAGAGCTTGATATTTATCAATACAATACAATCGTTCACAATATCTCAGCTCCTACTTTCTCTCTTCTCTGTGTGATTCTCGTTCTACCATTGTAGGACCTTGAGCTAGTGTGTAATTTCAACATGGTATCAGAGTTGAACTAATTTAGAGAGTCTTCAAATCTGAGTCTTTAAATTTAATATTCTCTGAGCTTTCTAGTTCAATTTCATCTTGTTCTTCTTAGTGCCTTTTTCTTCAAATCAAGTAGAAATTTTCTTGATTGTATTTCTCTCGATTCTTGCACTAAGTTCTCTTTCTAAATCTTGATTTCTTTTTGTACATTGGTAAATTGAAATTCTAGATTTAGGGTTTTTCAATTACCAATTTGTGGTTTCTGTAGTTGCTTTCTCATTCATCAAGATCTTGAATTGAATCTTGATTTGATTAATCAACAAGTTTCAGAGTTGATTTCTTGTTCTAAAGAATCTTGATTTCTAGAAAATCAATTCTTGTTTACTTCTCTATTCATTCCTATTTTTGGGATTGTGAATCTTGATCAACTATTTCTTTTGTTGGATAATTGCACTAAGTATGGCTGATAGTGCTTCTAGTTCTTCTGTCCCAACTGTCCAGCCTTGGGAAAATGCACCTAGTCCTTATTTGTTGTCTAATAGTGATAATCATGGCATGTCCCTTGTTGTTCAACATCTCACTAAGGAGAATTACAATACTTGGAGTAGAGCAGTCCTTATTTCTTTGGATGTGAAAACCAAGTTAGGCTTCATTGATGGGTCAATTCCAAAACCTTAGTCAGTTGACCATCCTTATTGCACAGCTTGGTGCAAATGTAATAGCATAGTTTTGGCTTAGTTGTTCAACTCTGTCTCTAAGGATCTACAACCTAGTGTGGTGTACTTCAAGACAGCAAGGGAGGTTTGGCTTAGGAGGAAGGAAGTTAGTTCTTTGACTTAGGAGGATTTGAGTATTAATGCATACTACACCAAATTTAAGGGACTTTGAGATGAATTTTCTAACTACAGAACCTATACTTGTTGTCACCTAGCGGAGGATTGTACCATGTCTTTCTTGATGGGGCTAATTGATACTTATGTAGGAATTCGAGGCCAGATTTTGCTTATGGATCCTATACCCTCTTTGAGTAAGATCTTCTCTCTTTTACTTCAAGATGAGAAGCAATGGAAGGTTGGTGCTGGGAAGAAGGTCTTGACTAACACAGCAGCAACATTGGCAGCAATGGGGGCCAAGAATGGCACTACCAAGAATTTCACCAAGCCAAAGTCTGGGAGGCCTTAATGCACTTATTGTGGTGCTATGGGACATGTAGTTGACAAGTGCTATAAGCTACATGGTTACCCCTCTGGCTACAAGTTCAAAAACAAAGGTCAATCCTTTGAAAATAATGTCGCTGCTGCTGAGGATGGTTCAAGTGGGGCTGTCACACTCACTAGAACTGAATATCAATAGTTGGTTGGTTTGCTAAATTCCCAATGCCACTTTGGTACTCAGGCCCCACCAGAAGTAGCTACAGACACTCATTAAGTTGCCAATATCATTACTCAGCCCTCATTTGGTTTTCAAGGTCAAGAGTTATTAGGTATATGGTCCTATTCATCTCTAGAATATTTTGTCTTTTCTTCAACTGTCGACACTTCACACATTAGCTGTTAGGATTAGTGCCCTTAAATCCTATTATATGATACTATGTATCATATTAAGTATGACATTATGTATGACTTAATATTATGATTAATAAATTTGTTTTATTATTATTTGAAATAATGGCAACATGAATATTCGGACATTATCATATAGTCCATGAGATGCATAGTATGTGATTTAGTCACAGAAGATATAAGTCACAAGTTCTTTGTAAACTCAGAATTTTAGTTCGTAGTTGGTAATGAAATTGGACATTTCATCTGCGAAAACTATAACATATCAACTACGATGATTTGACTTGATCATGGAAGTAGAGACTTCTAGTTAATATGTTGATATGTTTTAAGAATTAAGACATATTGAACTGGACCATTGTGAGATTTATTATTCTCCTAACGACTGTCAAATGAATAATAAATTTCACGACTTATATTTACATGAACTCTTAATCTTGAGAGAATAATGGACCTAATCATGAAGTGTAGGTTGCTTTGATATATTAGGAGTGAGATCTAAATTAACAGTCAAAACCTCAGTATGTTGGGCAGCCACATTTAGAGTTGATGGAACATATATTCTCAAGATGGAATTCATAGTCTCTTAACGGAGATACAAAATATTCCCTTGAGATAAGTTTAATAGGTTTGTTATTCAAAGAGTTAGGCCTAACCACTTTGATAAGAAATTACTAAAGTATATATTTATAAAATTGGATTTCATAAATATATGATGAATAACTTAAAAGGATTAAACTAGGTACTCAAGAATTAAGATGTAGTAATCTACAAAGTGACAGTCTACATTTATGACTTTGTATTACTATGAATATTTTATGAAGGGGTTGCATGTACAATAAAGTCTTGGGATATAATTTATAGATAAGGCCTAGAGTGCAACTATATTTATATAGTGGTATTAAATATAGTTAATGATAACTTTGGACTTGTCAAAAGTTGACAGAAAAGCCCAAGGCCCATTGAAGCTAATGTCTTATTTGTCCCTTTTGGTCCCACTCCAAGCCACATTCTAGAGCCCAATTAGAAAGGCCCAAAAGACTAGCCCAATTAGATAATCAGTTATAAGGAGAGAAACATACAGAATTTTGTAATGAACAACTTACATGAAATGGTGTATGTGAGTGTTGGACACTCTTTAATTCTCCCTTGAACATTTCATATAACTGATTGAGAGACCACACATTTTGGGCGTTAGTGGAATTGGAGTGCAGATTAAAAGTGTTCCCAAGTGATTATAATCTTCGTTTTGAAATTCACCACACCAAGGTACACTCTCTTGTTCTTGAATTCTGAAATTTACATAATGCATGTTATCAATTGCGAATGAAGTAGATCCGTTAATTTTCTGCTGCATATATGAATATTTCCATCAAATGGTATCAAAGCGGTCTTCAATTTCGAATTGTATAACATGTTTTGTGAATTTTGGAATTAGAAATTATAGTTTCATGTTGTTAGAAGATTACACATTTAATTTTCTACATGGTTGTTGAAACTATGATTTGATAAAAACTAATACTGATGTTATGATGTTGTTTAAATTTGAATTTAAGTATGTTAAATTGATCTTTAAGGCAATAGCATCAATGGAATTCAATTTTGATATCATTCTCTGACTATCATGTTCGTATGTTAGTTGTTTGTTCAAGAAAAACCATAGAAAACTGCCTTAGAAAATTTCTGGAAATTCGAGTTTCACGAGTTTCGATCGGTTGAAAATCACTTTCGATCGATCGAGTGAAATAGTGATTAGACTTTTTAAATAGATTGATTTTCGATTGCTAGTCAATCAATTGAATTTGTTTTTTGATCGATCGAGAGGCAATCGAGTATCAATCGAACAAGTCAGGTGGTCAAGTTCGAATTTTTAAATTTTTTCGATCGATCCAGGGGCACATTCAATCGATCAAAAGAAGGAAAATCAGAATTTTTTTTCTAAGTGTTTTCACATGTTTAAAGAGCAAGGCTACGTGTAATTAGATTATGCATGTTTTATAATTAAAAACCTTTCCTTTAAAACATCTAATGGAAGAGAGATACAAGGGTTGGATCTCACGGCCTTCATTATCAGTTCATAGTAGTATGGGTAAACACCTCGTCTTGGCGTATATGCCTCGCGATCCCAAAGGAGGGTATTTGCTTCATAGTACTACAAGATTGAACTATCCTATTTAAAGTAGTGTGGACAAGCACCTCGTCTTGGCGTATATGCCTCGCGATCCCAAAGGAGGGTGTTTTGTTCCATGGTAGTACAAATTTAAACATTATAAGGGAGATGAAATGTGGCTACACATGATTCTAGATAATGGTATACACTAGACTAAGTGTAATGTTAACCTCCCAAAGGAGCTATGTCATTATTACATAGAGGCTAAAGGTATAACGACATGTTATTAGTGTATGATAAGAGTTATCATGATAGCACTAATAATGAGAATAGTTCTCAATCAATTAATGTGTTTATAATAAACTTGCTACCAAGAAATTATAGACATGGATTGGGTTGTCGTTACATATATTATATTATGGTTTTATTAAGGTTCCATACTGTATGTTTATATGCTAAATTGATAATGTCCAGTTTACTTATTATATTCATGTTTATTGTTTTCAGATTTGAACATGGCATCATTTAGCCCACTTGTAACTATTCTTAATCAAAACAAATTGACTGGATCCAACTATGTTGACTGGAAAAGAAATTTGGACATTGTTCTTACTGCTAAAGAGCACAAATATGTGCTTACTAAACCATGTCCTAGCTTTCCTTCATTAGATGCTCTTCTTGAGGAAAAACAATGATATGATCGTTGGTAGAAATCTAATGAAATGGCCAAGTGCTACATCCTAGCATATATTTCAAATGTTCTACAGCATCAAATGCAGGATGTAGAACTAGCTTCAGACATCATGCTAAGTCTGAAGGAGATGTTTGGTGAGCAAGGCCATTCTGCAAGGCAAGAGACCATGAGGCAAATTTATAATACCAAAATGGCTGAAGGTAGTTCAGTAAGGGAGCATTGTCTTACAATGATCTCTAATCTAAATACATTGGAAGTTTTAGGTGCTGATATTGATTGAGAATCCCAAGTGGATATGATACTTCAGTCACTATCGGAATCATTCAAGGAATTCAGACTTAACTATAATATGAACAAAAAGATTTACTCATTGTTTGAATTGATGAATGAGTTGGTAGCGGTGAAAGGCATCCTTGGTACTTCTAGTGTTGAAGCCGATATAGGTGAAGCTTCTACTTCTCAACCTAAGTCGAAAGGCAAGGGTAGGAAGAAGAAGAAGAAGGACTTCACCAAGTAAGATGGTAAACAAATTTCCTTAGGGGTTGCTGACAAAGGAAAGAAGCTCAAAGGAAAATGCTTCCATTATGGTGAGAAAGGACATTGGAAGAGGAATTGTCCAATATTTAAGGCTGCCAAGAATAAGGATATGAAAAATACATTCCTTCTTGAAATATGTTTGGTATAGAATCCCATGGATTCCTAGTGTGTGGATTTAGGTTATACTAATCATATCTGCAATTCCTTGCAGGGGTTCTAGGAGACCAGAAAGCTTAAAGAAGGGGAGTTGTTTCTTACTTTGGCTGATGGGAGCAGAATTCTGATTGTAGCTGTTGGTGTTTATAATTTATGTTTTGAATCCAGAGTTCTAATATTGGAAGACTGTTTGTATGTACCTAATGTTCGTAGGAATTTAATTTCTGCTACTTGCTTAGGTAAACATCGATATTGTGTTATCCTAAAAGACAATATTGTAATAAAGAAAGATAAAGTGTTTATCTATTCTGGCAATATTGTGGATGGTCTTTATATTTTAACTCCTGACAAGCATGAATTATATAATTCTGAATTAGATAATAACTCTCATGTGAAATGATTAAAGAGAAAGTTTCCTTCTACTAGTAATGCATATCTTTGGTACTTGCGTTTGGGTCATATTAATTCAAATAGGATTCAAAGATTGATCAAAGATGGACTCTTAGAGCCCATGGACTTTGATGAATTTCTAGTTTGTGAATCTTGTTTGAAAGGAAAAATAACCAAACGACCTTTTAATGCAAAAGGTAGAAGAGCCTAAGATTTGCTAGAACTAGTGCATTTTGATGTTTGTGGTCCTATGTCAACCCAAACAAAAGGAGGTTATGAGTATTTCATCACTTTTACTGATGATTGCTTAGGATATGGTTATGTGTACCTAATGAGACGGAAGTTCGAAGCCTTTGAAAAGTTCAAAGAGTTTAGGGTTAAAGTTAAGAATCAATTGGGTAAACGCATAAAGGCCATTCGATTTGATCGTGGTGGCGAATACCTTCTTGTGGATTTCAAGTATTACTTAACTCAAAATGGGATTGTATCCCAATTGGCTACACTTGGAACTCCCTAACAGAATGGTGTAGTAGAAAGAAGGAATAGGACTCTTTTGGAAATGGTTAGGTCCATGATGAGTTACTCAACTTTACCTGTTTTCTTTTGGGGATATGCAATAAAAACTGTAATGCATATTTTGAATTTAGTTCCACCAAAATCTGTTCCCAACATACCTAGGGAATTGTGGAGTGGGCGTAAGCCTAGTATGAAATATCTCCACATTTTTGGGATGTCCAGCACATGTGTTGAAAATGAAGTCTGATAAGTTGGAAGCTAAAATCGAAGTATGTTTGTTTTTAGGATATTCAAAAGAAACAAAGGGTTATTTATTCTATAATCATAAAGATAACAAAGTGTTTGTTAGCACACATGCCAAATTTTTGGAAGATGATTATGTGAATAATTTTAATCCTAGAAATAAAGTTGTTTTGGCTGAAATGAATGAATCTGTAAATGAACAACCAATGGATGAAACTAGAGATGATGTGGTTGTATTAGATACACCACAAGATACTACTCATGAGGTGTCTAGTACACAGGTGCCTCGTCGTAGTGGGAGAATTGTTCGGCCTCCTATAAGATTCATAGGTTTGGGAGAAACTTATGAAGCTATCTCAGAAGACGCTGAATTGGATCCATACACTTATGAAGAGGCAATGAATGATATAGATGCATATCAATGGGTCCAAGCTATGAAATCTGAATTAGATTCTGATATCGCTCCGAATCAGTAAGGTGGATGGCCTGGCTTCGGTGGGCTATCGAAACGGTTGATGGCCTGCAAGGAAGGAAACGCAATCAAAGAGGAGACCGGAGAAGACCGGTCGAACCCCCTCCGATGGAGAAGTTAGTTTTGTAGAGAAGGAAGTTCCAAGTATTTTGGAAAATTGTCTGAGTGAGAATCTTACCTTTGTCGGGTTCAGACCGGTCCCTTATATAGGGAGCCTGGGACGGTTACTTGTCCAATAACCGTTCCAGGATTTGTGGAAACCAACAACTCCGGAGTTAACTACCTCAACGGATATAAAATTGTAACCGCTAATGGAAGTTAACTTATTCGAAGGGTTTGTTGAAAGTCTAAGTGTTGAGCTTCCGTCTGTCTAGCATAGGACGGTTTGGTTCGTCCAAAGATATCTATCGATTGTTCATGGACGAACCTAATGGACGATCATGCCTCATGGAGGACAGTTTATGGAGTGGTGCTATTATTCATGGACGCTTCTTCCTCTTCTGGATAAACTCTGGGATCAATCCTGCGTTGTAGGCTCTGGACGAGCACGTTGGACGAGCTGGAGATGGGAATTATTTTCCGCTTCTCTATCAGTTGCCCCTTTGTCCAAAGGGTCGTCCAGGACATTGTCGTGATTTCAACAAAGTTTCGCTTTTTCGTACGCCACGTGTCACGAAACCGTTGGTTGGCCAGTCGCGTCGATCCCGTTTCCCAAAGAGATCGCCACGTGTCAATCTCTGAGTGGTGAGTGTCGCTTCGTTGACCCTGTTGCTGGGGCCTATAAATAGCGCATTCTCTTTCATGCCCCTCACTTTTTTCCTCATTCTCTTCTGCCAACTCGTCCAAGATTCTCGTCTAGCTCTCGTCCTAGTTTCATCAGGTATTTCCTCTTCCTTTTTTCTTTTTAGGCTCTCGTTTTAAGTCCTCTACATTTCAACCATGCCTTCATCTTCTAGTCTAGAGAGAGAGATAGACGACTACCAGGACGGTTCTTCTGAGAGTGACGGTAGTGTAGATAGTTCGTCCTGTAGTGACTCCTCAGACGAGCATTACTCGTCTGGGGTTCCTGGCATTCCCTTAGAGGAATTTCAGGAACAACGACGTAGGGCGGCTTCTGGATCTGGGGCTAGCTCGTCCAGACAGCCATCAAGTCCTCCTCAAGACGAGGAAGAGGACGAAGATGTAATCTATAGTTGTGCCCCAGAGGTAGCGTCCACCTTAGACGATGCTAAGTTAAAAACTCTTGTAGATAGATACCAAATCCCTAAAGAGCTTAACCCTCGTCTACCCCAGCCTGGAGAATGGTGTTGTTCCCCTTCCTCAGGCTTAGGGGTATACGCTTCTTACCTATTAGCTGGCCTTAGGTTTCCCTTAAACTCTTTCTGCAGAGACCTCTTCCAAAGGTTGGGTATTGGGCCAAACCAGCTCAATCCCAATGGTTGGAGGACGATAGTTGCCATGCAAGTATTATGGCGTGAGGCATTGGAAGGGAACCGTCCAATTACAGTGGACGAGTTCCTTTACTGTTATAAGCCCTCAGAGATCAAAAAATCTGCTGGGTTCTACCAGTTCTCGTCCAGAGGTTCGTATTACAGTTTAATAACGGGCCGTAGTTCGTCTGACCGTCTTTGGAAAAAAGAATTTTTTATTATTTCTGGAAATTGGGCTGGGGACCCAGCTGATGTGGGTATTCCCTCCTTCCCTCCTTTTACCAGCCCTCTAGGTCGTCTTCGCCCTGAGGGTATGTTTTTCTTTCCATTTTATCTTTTTTGTCCTTCAACAAATTTTAATCTGTCACTCGTCTAACCATTTATCTTGGTGATGCAGCTGTCGTTCGTCCACGTTTGGATAAGTTTTTCTTGGATCAGATAGAAGTGGTTCGCACTTTTCCAGGAAGGACTTTCCACGACTTGGTTACTTTTACTCGTCTAGCAACTTGGGGACTTGGTCCAATCCCAACTGCTGAGAATTTAAGTCACGAAGAGCTCACTCGTCGAAGTAAGTGTCGTCCACTATACTTTGTTATTTCAGTTTTTTTTTTTTTTTTTAAATTAATTTTTCTCGTCATAGGGATAAGCACGATGAGGGAAAACAAAGAGAAAACAGTGGCTAGCGGGGACGAAGATGCTGCTGCTCCTACTGTCAAAGTGGCTTCCGTCCAGGCTGGGAAGAGGAAGTCAAAACCAATTTCAAGTACTGTGGACCTGGACGACCTTCCCAGTCGTCGTGGCCACAAGAAGCAAA
Organism: Quercus lobata; assembly: GCF_001633185.2. Lineage (NCBI taxonomy): Eukaryota > Viridiplantae > Streptophyta > Magnoliopsida > Fagales > Fagaceae > Quercus > Quercus lobata. The sequence goes on along the minus strand of NC_044906.1, from coordinate 37,002,305 downwards.
AACAAAGGCCTTCCCTTCCAAAGGTTCCCAAGTTCGTGCCACCAACAGTGAACTTGGACGAGCCTGTGGTGGACGTGGAGCCCGTCCAAACGATTCATCCTGCTCCGTCTGATCCTCCCCCAGCTCCCAAAACTTCTCAGAAGTCTGGCTCGTCTGAATCCTCTGATCGTCCCTCTAATTTGGTTCTGGACGAGGGTTATGCATGGAGGACGTTCAAAGGGATCGTCACTGATCATGAGGTTAACGAATGCTACAACATGTCAGTGAAGGAGTTTGAGCGTTCTGGCATCCATGACCTTTTCAAGGTAAATTTCTTCCTCGTCCTTGTGTGTAAACATTTAATTTGAATAAAATGTCTAACTCCTTTTCGTCCAAATGCAGGCTATGTCAAAGTTTTATACAGCGACCTGCCAGGCCAAGGAGCTTGCTACAGAGGCCAAGACAGCCAAGGATAAGGCTAAGGAGCTGGGCCATGAGGTTTTGCTTAAGAAGGGGGAGGTCATCAGGTTGACAGAGGATTTTAATCGTCTGCTGGGAAGCGAGACGAAGTTGAAGAACGAAGTAGAGGAGCTCAAAGCTGACAACTTAGAGAAGGATACCCGCATCGTCCATCTCGAGGGACAAGTTTCAGAGCTTACCTCGTCCTTGGAGAAGGCACGTGAGGAAGCAATAGCTGCTTTTAAGAAATCTGACGAGTACAAGAATCGTCTAGACAGTCATTATGCAGCTGGGTATGAAGACTTCCGTGCTGATGCCAAGGAGGCGTATCCTGATTTGGACTTCAACTCGTTCAAGCTCCCTCTTGCTACAGAGAGTTCCGCGTTGCAGACGAGTTCCGAGGACGTCAACATCATGGACGATGCTAACACTGAAGTCATTCAGGACGATCCCAAGACGAGCTTGCCCAAGTGAAATCTATTTCCTTAGAAAGTTTACTTTTATTTGCCTTTTCATAGAAGTGCCTGTTGTTTTGGGCTTTTTACTTCTTCCTTTTTTTTTTAAAGTTTATGCAAGTACAATCATCTCGTCCAGGATTATGGACGAGTTTTATATACATTTTCATATTCAAAACTAAAGGGGTTTTTGGACGTTGGTCGTCCACCCTTAGAATTTCATGAAAGAAATGAATACTTCTACTTTTACTTCCATTGTGTTTGAATATATATGTTTCCAGCTTTATGTATGAAATTCTTATTTTCATCAATGTGTGGTTCGTCCATCTAGGAATTTACTTCACCTCGTCTTGGGCATGGGGGTGAATTTTATTACATCACCAAGAAAGTAAATTGGTTCCTTTTGCCCAGATTTTTCGTTATTCCGAAATTATGGACGATCATTTTGTCGTCCTTGATGATTAGACTTTTTTAACGATTTTTCGTCCAATGTAATGGATTGTTAAGCTAGTTTTGAAGTCTTCGCTCGTCCGCGTCTTGGACGAACACTTTTGGGAATTCATCTCGTCTTGAGGTCTAGACGAGTATTTCCTTTTCATCTCGTCCTTTTTTCTGGACGGATGAAACTTTGCTTTATTTTCAGCTTATTCTTCATCTCGTCCTATGTTCTGGACGGATGAAACTTTGCTTTATTTTCAGCTTATTTTTCATCTCGTCCTATGTTCTGGACGGATGAAACTTCGCTTCAATTTTTAGGTTAGGTTTCACCTCGTCCTATGTTCTGGACGGATGAACCTTAGTTTCAATTTTGGGTTAGGTTCCATGTCGTCCTGTGTTACGGACGGATAGACCTTAGCTTCATTTTCAGCTTAGGTTTCATCTCGTCTCTTGCTTTGGACGGATGTACCTTTTCATCTTTCCTTTGGAGGAAAGCTCATGGACGATATGTCCTTTCGTCCAAGGATTTCATTCGTCCATGCTCGCTTTCTTTTTTGCGGATCAATCTAAATGACCATATAAGGATTCCAATAATATACTTTAAAACAATATATATATTTGAAAACCCAAACTTATGTAATCATTCGTCCACAGGCATGGCACATGCTCATGAGCTAGTGCCTTATTGAATTAGAAATACAAACCAACTCATCCATGAATAGCACAAAAGTGAAGACACTAATGTACTTTCTAGGGGATTATTAAAATACTTAAAAACACTTAATAGTAGTAAACACTTCTGCTCGTCCGGATACCTCGTCCAAGGACACTGGTGAAGAGTCAGCACTTATTGATGGTACTTCCTGAGGTGCTCAACATTCCAAGGGTGTTCCAGCCTCCGCCCATCCAAAGCTTCCAAATAGTAGGATCCTTGCCTTTTGCAGTTGATAACCCTATAAGGTCCTTCCCAATTTGGGCCAAGTTTCCCGTAGGCCGGGTTTCTTGTTGCCAAGGTAACCCTCTTCAAGACGAGATCCCCGATGTTGAAACGCCTAGGCTTCACCATAGCGTCATATTGTCTTGCCATTAGATTTTTGTACCTTGCTGTCCTCTGCTCTGCATCCATCCTGACCTCGTCCATAAGGTCAAGGTTAAGACGGAGCTGTTCCTCGTTTTCTTTAGCTTGATACTTCCTCACCCTGTGGCTCGTCATGTGTACTTCTGCTGGTATAACTGCCTCGCTTCCGTAGGCTAGTTTAAAAGGAGTCTCTCCTGTTGGAGTTCTCGCTGTCGTTCTATAAGCCCATAAAACACCTGGTAATTCATCCGGCCATATTCCCTTTGCCCCTTCGAGCCGAGTCTTGATGATCTTCAGCAAGGATCGGTTCGCTACTTCTGCCTGGCCATTGGCCTGTGGGTGGGAAGGTGAGGAGTAATGGTTCTTCATTCCAAGCTGTTCACAAAATTCCCTGAAGGGTGTATTGTCAAACTGTCGTCCATTGTCAGACACTAGTACTCTAGGTACTCCGAATCTGCATACAATGTTCTTCCAGACGAAGTTCTTGACATTCTGCTGCGTAATTTTGGCTAAGGGTTCGGCTTCCACCCATTTTGTGAAGTAATCTATTCCCACCACCAGAAACTTCATTTGCCGAGTTCCAGTCGGAAAGGGCCCCAAAATGTCTAGTCCCCATTGCGCGAAAGGCCAAGGGGCCATCATTGGCGTGAGATATTCTGCTGGTTGTCTGGGAATGTTGCTGAAGCGTTGACATTGATCACATACTTTGACATATGCTTTAGCATCAGCTTGGATGGTTGGCCAATAGAACCCGCTACGGATGACTTTATGGACGAGTGATCTGGCTCCTGAATGGTTCCCGCATGCTCCTTCGTGAACCTCCCTCAACATGTAATTCGCTTCGTCTGGGGCCAAACATCTTAAGAGAGGCTGGGAAAAACCTCTCTTGTATAACACCTCGTCCATAAGCACATACCTGGCTGACTTGACCTTGAGCTTCCTAGCTTCGTCCTTCTCTTCTGGAAGCCTTCCGTCCTTTAAGTAGGACACTATTGGGGTCATCCAATTTTCTTCTCCCTCTATCTGCATCAGTTCTGGAAGGTCTATACTTGGCATGTAGTATACACCATCTATATCGTCCAACGCCTCATTCGCAGATGCTTCCTTCGCCAGAGTATCTGCCTCTACATTCTCTTCCCTTGGGATTTGAACAAAATCTGCTTTTTTGAATTTCTTCACAAGGCGTACTACCTTCCTTAGATACTTCTTCATTCTGTCTTCCTTGGCTTCATATGTTCCATTGACTTGGCCTATGACCAGTTGAGAATCTCCCATGACAAGTATTGTGTCTGCTTCTACAGATTTGGCCAGTTCCAACCCCTTTAAAAGGGCTTCATACTCCACTTCATTGTTAGTAGTCTGGTATTGCAGACGGGCCTTGTATTTCAATTTGTCCCCTTCCGGCGACTGCAAAACAACTCCTATTCCTCCAGCATATAATGTAGATGATCCATCTACATGGATGACCCATTTGTTGTACTCTCCTTCCCCCAGGTCTTCGTAACTTGGAGTGAACTCTGCGATGAAATCTGCTAAGGCTTGAGCCTTTATTGCATTTCTCGGTTGGTACCGAATGTCGAATTCGCTAAGTTCAACTGCCCACTGAATCAGTCGTCCTGCGGCTTCCAACTTGTTCATTGCCTTCTTAAGCGGATGGTCCGTCATGACATTGATGACATGAACTTGGAAGTAATGTCTCAACTTCCTAGAAGCCGTTATCAGCGCAAAAGCCAATTTCTCCATGAGCGGATATCTTCCCTCTGCTCCTCTGAGTGCCCGGCTAGTGTAGTACACCGGTTTCTGTATTTTCCCCTCTTCTCTGATTAAAGCTGAACTTACGGCGTGTGGGGACACCGCTAAGTATAAGTACAGTTCTTCTCCTTGCACGGATGGACTTAATAATGGGGCAGTTGTGAGATAGTCCTTCAGGTCTTGGAAGGCCCTTTGGCATTCGTCCGTCCACTCAAATGCCTTCCTGAGGACTTTAAAGAAAGGTAAACACTTATCTGTGGCTTTCGAAACAAACCTGTTCAAGGCGGCAACTCGTCCTGTGAGGGATTGGACTTCTTTGATATTCTTCGGTGGCTCCATGTTCAATATAGCCTGGATCTTGTCCGGATTTGCCTCAATTCCTCTTTGCGAGACCATGAACCCCAGAAACTTTCCCGACGATACTCCGAATGCACACTTGCTTGGGTTCAACTTCATCTTATATCGCCGAAGTGTTTCAAAGGTTTCCTGTAGGTCGTCTAGATGGCTTCCCTCGTCTATGCTCTTCACAAGCATGTCGTCGACATAAACCTCCACATTCCGTCCTATTTGTGGACGAAACATATGATTCACTAACCTTTGATAAGTTGCCCCTGCGTTCTTCAAGCCGAAGGGCATCACTTTGTAGCAAAACAAGCCTTGGCTGGTGATGAAGGAAGTCTTTTCCTGATCGGCTTCATCCATCTTGATCTGATTATATCCTGAGAAGGCATCCATGAAGCTCAGCAACTGATGGCCAGCAGTAGAGTCCACCAATTGATCAATGCGTGGCAGAGGATAACTATCCTTGGGACATGCTTTGTTCAAGTCAGTGAAGTCTACACACATTCTCCACTTTCCATTAGCTTTCTTCACCATCACCACATTGGCTAACCAGTCCGGGTAATAGACTTCCTTAATGAACTTTGCCGTGGTTAGTTTTTGAACCTCTTCCTTGATTGCCTTGTCCCTCTCGGGAGCGAATACCCTCTTCTTCTGACGGATAGGCTTAAAAAAGGGGTATACATTCAATCGATGAGTGATCACACTTGGGTCGATTCCTGGCATGTCGTCATGACTCCATGCAAAAACGTCAATACTTTTTCTCAGGAACTGGATGAGGTCTTCTCTTGCCTTCTCCTTCATACCTGTTCCAATTCTGGTAAATTTCTCAGGATCATCTTCTTGCAAAAGAACATCTTCCAACACTTCCGTGGGCTCTGCAATAACTCTTCTCTCCTCGATGCTCATTGTCTGCATCTGTTCGTCCAAAGCCATCATGGCTAAGTAGCATTCTCTAGCTGCCAACTGATCTCCTTGTGCTTGTCCTATCCCGTACTCCGTAGGGAATTTGACTGATAGATGGTAGGTTGAGGTTATCGCCTTCCAACTATTAAGAGTGGGTCTTCCGATGATGGCATTGTATGAAGAAGTACAGTCTACCACGAGGAAATTGACTTCCCTGGTTATCTGTTGCGGGTATGACCCTACCACCACTGGTAATGTAATGGTACCCACGGGCTGCACCTTCATTCCTCCAAATCCTATCAGCGGTGAGCATACTGGACGAAGTTGATCTCGTCCAAGCCTCATCTGTTGGAAGGCGGGGTAGTACAATATGTCTGCTGAACTTCCATTATCAACTAACACTCTTCTGGTTGTATAATCTGCAATGAGCAGTGTAATAACGATCGCATCGTCATGCGGGTGATGGATCCTCTCAGCATCTTCATCGGTGAAGGAAATGGTTGGCTCGTCCATTAATCTCGTCCTTGGTGGTCGTCCAGAGAGCTGGACATTTTGTACCGCTTTGAGATACGTCTTCTTCGACTTGGAAGATCGCCCCATCAGGTTCCCTCCAACGATAATCCTTATCTCTCCAAGTGGGGGCCGGGATGATTCCTCCATTTTGCCTTTCAGCTTCTCATCTGTACGATCCCTTCCAACAAAGTGCTTCAACTTTCCTTGCCTGATAAGGTTCTCAATTTGCTGTTTTAGGTCATAACACTCATCCGTGTCATGCCCATGGTCCCTGTGAAAGCGACAATATTTGTTCTTATTGCGCTTGTTGGGATCCCCTTTCATCTTCTCTGGCCATTTTAAAGAAGGATCGTCTTTGATTTGCATGAGCACCTGATTAAGTGGAGCGTTCAGGGGCGTATAGTTCTGGCTTCTTCCCATGGGACCTGTCTTCCTGCCATCTCGTTCCTTTCTATCTTTCGTCCGTCCCTTCTTTGGACGAGGGGCTTGTTCTGAGTGTCGAGCTGGGTGCGCTTCCATCCTCTCAGCTCTTTTCCTCTTCTTGGCTATGATTGCATCTTCTGCATTCATGAAGTTCTGAGCCGAATGGACGAGCTCGGCCATGGTTTGCGGCTCCTTCTCGTATAGCTTGTGGATAAATAAATCCGAATTAATCCCATTGTGGAAGGCTGCCAGTAGAAGCTTGTCGTCCACGCTAAGGGCTTCCCTGTTGAAGCGAGTGATGAATGACCGCAGGCTTTCGTTCTCCCCTTGTTCTATGGTCAGTAAGCTGGACGAAGAGCGCTTGTGCCTCTGTCCCCCGATGAAATTGTTAACAAACAATTTGCTTAACTCTTCGAAAGAACTTACGGAACTTGGGGGGATTTTACTGAACCAAACTCGTGCCGGGCCTTTAAGGGTAGTAGGGAAGGCTCGACACATGATTTCATCAGGGACCCCTTGGAGGTGCATTGTCGTCTTGAATGTTGCAATGTGATCAAAGGGGTCACGCGTCCCATCATACGAGTCCAGGGAAGGCAGTTTGAACTTTGATGGTAAGGGGTGGCCATTGATGGAAGCCGTAAAAGGAGAATCTGTTCTGTGGACCAAATCCTCTATAGGATTAGTTCTCCTTATGTTCTCCTTCATCTCCTCCATGACTTTCTTCATTTGGTCCATCTCCTCTTTCAAGTGTGGCACTACCCGTGAAGTGGTGCCTCTAAACTGGCTTCCAACCTCAGTATTCTCTTTGTCACCATGGCCTTGTGTCTGTCCTGCGTGTTCCTCACGTGTCTGTCTTCTCTGACTGATCTCCATCCTTAACTCCTGGTTTTGGCGAGTCAATTCCGCCATTGCAGCCGCCATGGATTGCATATTCTGAACGGATGACGTCTGCATGACTGGTGCAGATTGGCGATCACGCTGGGGATCACTTGAAGCGCCTCTGCTTCCCTGACGGCTAGGGCTAGTAGCCCTCGACCTGGTCCTGACCATCCTAACCCTTTGTCGCGGAAAAGAAAGTCGCAAAACAACCTTCGCTTCCCACAGACGGCGCCAACTGATATCGCTCCGAATCAGTAAGGTGGATGGCCTGGTTTCGGTGGGCTATCGAAACGGTTGATGGCCTGCAAGGAAGGAAACGCAATCAAAGAGGAGACCGGAGAAGACCGGTCGAACCCCCTCCGATGGAGAAGTTAGTTTTGTAGAGAAGGAAGTTCCAAGTATTTTGGAAAATTGTCTGAGTGAGAATCTTCCCTTTGTCGGGTTCAGACCGGTCCCTTATATAGGGAGCCTGGGACGGTTACTTGTCCAATAACCGTTCCAGGATTTGTGGAAACCAACAACTCCGGAGTTAACTACCTCAACGGATATAAAATTGTAACCGCTAATGGAAGTTAACTTATTCGAAGGGTTTGTTGAAAGTCTAAGTGTTGAGCTTCCGTCTGTCTAGCATAGGACGGTTTGGTTCGTCCAAAGATATCTATCGATTGTTCATGGACGAACCTAATGGACGATCATGCCTCATGGAGGACAGTTTATGGAGTGGTGCTATTATTCATGGACGCTTCTTCCTCTTCTGGATAAACTCTGGGATCAATCCTGCGTTGTAGGCTCTGGACGAGCACGTTGGACGAGCTGGAGATGGGAATTATTTTCCGCTTCTCTATCAGATTCCAATGCGCCTAACGGCATTAAACCTGTTGGTTGCAAATGGGTTTACAAGAGAAAGAGAGGGATAGATGGAAATGTTGAAACCTTTAAAGCAAGGCTAGTGGTGAAAGGGTATACACAAAAAGAAGGTATTGAGTATGATGAAACCTTTTCTCTAGTAGTAATGCTTAAATCTATCAGAATTCTCTTATCCATTGCTGCTCATTTTGATTATGAGATTTGGCAAATGGATGTCAAGACTGCATTTCTTAATGGCAATGTTGAAGAGGAAATCTATATGATGCAACCGGAAGGTTTCATAGCAAAGAACCAAGAGCATATGATATGCAAGTTGAAAAGGTCCATTTATGGACTTAAGCAAGCATCTAGCTCATGGAACATCAAATTTGATCAAGCAATCAAGTCATTTGGTTTTGAACAAAATCTTGATGAACCATGTGTGTACAAAAGACATTGAGATAAAGTAGTAATGTTCCTAGTGCTTTATGTTGATGATATTCTACTCATTGGCAATGATATAAGGGTAATGTCATCGGTAAAGGTTTGGTTGTCAAGCCAATTGGATATGAAGGACTTAGGTGAGGCTAACTTTATTCTAGGGATCAAGCTATGGCGAGATTGCAAGAATAAGATGTTAGGCTTATCGCAAGCTGGATATATAGATAAGGTTCTAGAATGGTTTAGCATGCAAAACTCCAAAAAATGATTACTTCCTTTCAGACATGGAGTTTCTCTGTCTAATGACCAAAGGCCTAAGACTTAAGAGGAAGTAGATATGATGAGACAAGTTCCTTATACTTCTGCAGTGGGAAGTCTCATGTATGCCATGCTTTGTACTAGACCAGATATCTGTTATTTAGTTGGCATGGTCAGCCGATATCAATCAAATCCATGACCAAAACATTAGCAAGCTGTAAAGCACATTCTCAAGTATCTTCGGAGAATGAGAGATTATATGCTTGTTTACCGTTCTGAGGATTTGATTCCCATTGGCTATACAAATTCAGATTTTCAATTGGATCTAGATTTCAGAAAATCCATTTCAGGATGTGTTTTCACCTTGGGAGGTGGAGCCATAAGTTGGCGGAGTATTAAGCAATCTTGTATTGTAGACTCTACCATGGAAGCTAAGTACGCTGCTGCTTGTAAGGCGGCAAAGGAAGCTGTATGGCTCAAGAAATTCCTTTCTGAGCTTGGTGTAATGAGAATGGAGCAAGTTCCAATCACATTGTTTTGTGACAACAGTGGAGCAGTTGCACAATCTAAAAATCCAAGGAATCATAAGAAAGGAAAGCACATTGAGAGGAAGTACCATATCATTTGAGATATTGTTACTCATGGAGATATGGTCGTAGCAAAGATTGAAAGTGCAAATAATCTAGCAGATCCATTTACTAAAGCCTTGCCTCAAAGGACTTTCGAGTCACATTTGGAGGGAATGGGAGTTAGATTAGTGCACAATAGTCTTTAGGGCAAGTGGGAGATTGTTAGGATTAGTGCCCTTAAATCCTATTGTATGATGCTATGTATGATATTAAGTATGACATTATGTATGACTTAATATTATGATTAATAAATTTGTTTTATTATTATCTGAAATAATGGCAACATGAATATTCAGACATTATCATATAGTCCATGAGATACATAGTATGTGATTTATGAGATTTAGTCACAGAAGATATAAGTCACAAGTTCTTTGTAAACTCAGAATTTTAGTTCGTATTCAGTGATGAAATTGGGCATTTCATCTGCGAAGACTATAACATATCAACTACGATGATTTGTCTTGATCATGGAAGTGGAGACTTCTAGTTGATATGTTGATATGTTTTAAGAATTAAGACATATTGAACTGGACCGCTGTGAGATTTATTATTCTCCTAACAACTGTCAAATGAATAATAAATCTCACGACTTATATTTACATGAACTCTTAATCTTGAGAGAATAATGGACCTGATTATGAAGTGTAGGTTGCTTTGATATATCAGGAGTGAGATCTAAATAAACGGTCAAAACCTCAGTATGTTGGGCAGCTACATTTTGTGTTAATGGAACATATATTCTCAAGATGGAATTTATAGTCTCTTAACAGAGATACAAAATATTCTCTTGAGATAAGTTTAATAGGTTTGTTCTTTAGAGAGTTAGGCTTAACCACTTTGGTAAAAAATTACTAAAGTATATATTTATGAAATTGGATTTCATAAATATATGATGAATAACTTAAAAGAATTAAACCTGGTACTCAAGGATTAAGATGTAGTAACCTACAAAGTGGCAGTCTACATTTATGACTTTGTATTACTACGAATATTTTATGAAGGGGTTGCATATACAATAAAGTCTTAGGATATAATTTATAGATAAGGCCTAGAGTGCAACTATATTTATATAGTGGTATTAAATATAGTTAATGGTAACTTTGGACTTGTCAAGAGTTGACAGAAAAATCCAGGGCCTATTAGAGCTAGTGTCTTATTGGTCCCTTTTGGTCCCACTGCAAGCCACACACTAGAGTCCAATTGGAAAGGGCCAAAAGGCTAACCCAATTAGATAATCAGTTATAACGAGAGAAACATATAGAATTTTGTAACGAACAACTTACATTAAATGGTGTATGTGAGTGTTGGACACTCTCTAATTCTCTATTGAACATTTCATATAACTGATTGAGAGACCACACATCTTGGGCGTTAGTGGAATTGGAGTGAAGATTAAAACTCTTCCCAAGTGATTAGAATCTTCATTTTGAAATTCACCACACCAAGGTACACTCTCTTGTTCTTGAATTCTGAAATTTACATAGTGCATATTATCAATTGCGAATGGAATAGATCTATTAATTTTCCGCTGTGTATATGCATATTTCCATCATTAGCTCCACTGATTGGATTCTTGACAATGGTGCTATTGTCCATATGGTTTATTCCCTTCATTTCTTTAAGTCCATTACTTCTTCTATTCAGATTTTTATTAGATTACCTAATGGTGATATGGCTAAGGTGACTCATATAGGCACTATACAAATTTCTGCCACTTTAATCTTAGAGAATGTACTTTGTATTCCTACCTTCTCTTTCAATCTTATTTCTATAAGAAAACGGACCTAGAATCCTACCTGTTGCTGTATTTTTCTTTCCCATTATTGTTTTATCCAAGACTTACAGCTTTGGAAGATGATTGGGTTGGGTAAAAAGCGAGGCCTTTACACATTGCAGTGTACTTCTCAAGTCACCTTACAAAAGTCTATTTCTGAGGTTTTATCCAAGTTTTCATCTTATTTTCATGACAAAAGTGTCAATTCTTGTAATATTGCTTCTTCAGACAATATTTTTAGTCTATGGTATTACAGATTAGGCCACCCCTTTCCACAAAGATTAACTTTGTTGAAAAGCATTGTACTTGAGATAAATTCTTGCAATATTAATAAGCCTTTTAACTGTAATGTTTGTCCTCTAGCTAAGCAACAAAAATTACCTTTTCCACATTCTACAAGAATTTCTTTATCTTGTTTTGATTTAGTTCATGATGATATTTGGGGACCATACTCTACACCTTCTTTGAATGGTTCAAAATACTTTCTTACCTTGGTTGATTACTGTAGCAGATGCACTTGGGTTATCTTTCTTTAATATGGTTCTTACTCAGTTCAAAGTTCCTATCAAGGTTTTTAGAATTGATAATGGACTTGAGTTTTCCATTCCCTCCTTTTATGCTTCAAAAGGTATTATTCATCAATTGTCTTGTGTTGAGACCCCACTGCAAAATGCTGTAGTTGAAAGGAAACACCAGCACCTTTTGAATGTTGCTAGAGCTTTAAGGTTCCAAGCATATTTGCCTTTGAAATTTTGAGGAGATTGTGTGCTCACTACCACATATCTCATCAATAGGCTTCCTAGTCCTCTTTTACATAATCTTACTCCTTATGAGAAGCTCTTAGGACACCCTCCTTCTTATAGTCATCTTAAATCATTTGGTTGCTTATGCTATGCTTCCACTTTGAGTAGAAATAAAACCAAATTTGATCCTAGGGCCAAAGCTTGTATCCTGGGTTATCCTTTTGGTACCAAAGGATATAAGTTGTATGATTTGGCTACTAAAACTGTTCTTTTATCTAGAGATGTCATCTTTAAGGAATTTATTTTTCCTTTCAAACATTTGTTGTCCAAATCTGTATCCACTTCTCTTCCACTTCCACTTTCTTATTACATTCTTTCACCTATCTATTCATGTGTTGTTTCTTTTCTCTCTTTATGCACATGCTTCTTATTTATTGTATGCAATCTTTTATTTCTGTTTCACACTGAGATGCCGTGATGAGTTTTGTTTAAAGTGTTTCAGAAATACAGGTTGTCAAAGTCTATCTTGCCATGAACTCTCTTCTTGCAAAGTTTTTCAAGAGTTTGTGTTAGGATTAGATTTTATTGTATTCAACAAGTGAGTATGAGTTGAGTGATTTATGACTTCTCTCATATTTTATTTGTTTGTTGTGGTTTTGTCACGGATTGCCAAAGGGGGAGATTGTTAGGACATATGTGGATCATGTTAAGAACATGTGTCATTTAGAATTGGCTAATCTTTTGACAAAACGTACTTTACTTGTATTTGGATAGATCTAGGATGGCTTAAGTCTTCAAGAAACATGTTGTTCAAGTCAAGAGTTAAAGCCATGCAAATCTGTTTAAGAAACAAGTGAAGAAGTCCTGTATTTTAAATCTCGATAGATAACTCGACAGATTGTATCTATCGAGGTTTAAAAGGCTATTCTAGCCCAATGCTCAACAGCTGCTCGACAAATAACCTATCTATCGAGAATTACAAAAATCAGTTTTTTAGATCTGATTTCACGCATATCCATGTGTATGTGTTTAGGTTTTCTTTTCTCACAATCCTAAACATATATAAGGATTATTTTAAGGGCCGTCACATGAGACGCAACTTAATGCAAAGGTTTCATTGAAGCATATTGTGACCAAAAACATATGCCCTAGTTCATCTTTCTCTTAAAGAAGCTACTGCGTCTTTACATCTTAGGGTTTTGTAACCAAGTGCTTCTTGATCTTCATTGTTGATGAAGTGAAGAACTTTGCAGCCAATAATCTTCTTCAAGTTTGTGAGTTAATCACGTATTGGGAGTCGTGCATCTTTGGTTAGTCATGTACTAGGATCCATGCAAAAGGGTGGCGTTCATATATTGAAGAGTTCAGAGGTTCTGAAGTGGTAGAAGGTTTCTACTGTAAGTTTATCTACGGGGATTGTAGAGTCAAAGGACAGAAGTTTTGTACTAGATCTGAAACTTTTCTTTATTATAGTGGATTGTTTTTCGGGAAGGTTTCCCCCCAGGTTTTTTACTATAAAACTAGTTTGTTTCATTGGTTTTCCTAGGTCATCATATCTTGTTTTATTTACTATTCCGCTGTGCATGATTTTGACACGATATTAATGTTTGTTTGTTTTAACAAGGTTTATTCATAACAAATCTAATTAACAACTTGGGTTTAAAACTTGTTAATTCTATCAACCAAGGTCTAAATTTCCCAACAGAATTGTTAAGAGGTAGAAAACGACCACTTAAAAAATAATGTTAGTGAATCATACTAGAGCTCATTGAAAGTTTGTCAAAGTAACTTGTTGCCAATGATCATACTTTTATGAATTTAAGAGTGACTATTGAGTAATGTACATTAGGTCATGGCATAGATTTGGAAGATTAAAAGAAGCATGTATAGCATTAGAAGTAAATCTCAAGCTAGCATTAAGAGTGTGGATGAAACGGAAGAAATTGCAGAATATATGCAACACTAGTTAATTAAGCACAGGAAATATGCACACCACTTTTTTTTGTGTTGTCAACAGAGCTAAGAAACATGTATAGGATTAGAAAACAATTCCAAAAGTTTGAAATCAACTAATCCGCATATGATCAAGATCAGCTAATCCGCATATGAGGATCCATTTTTAATACAGCTATAACCTAAATGATATTTGGTTAAAATCCACATTTACGTACCTTCAAGCATTATATTTCTTGCGTTAATGTAGAAGGCATCCATTTTATTAAGAAAGAAAACATCTATTTTATTAAGAAAGGTTGGCTAAATCAGTCTGAACAAAAGGTAAGGTAATTTGGGATGGAATATTCTTCATTCACACAATACACTTTGACATGGTCACAACTAGCCTAGTTAAACTATGAGCAGCTCTATTGCCATCTCTCCTAGTATGAGAGGAAAAAAATTATGAAAACAAACCAGAGAACAATGCAGCATCATTGATGAACAGACCATAACAGGGTAAAAAGCTTGGTGTTTTCTTTAAACTCAACTTTTTAGAATGTTCATTAAATTATCTCATTGGATAATATGAATTTAAAATTTTAAATAGAACAAGATTTGTCTTGCTCCAACAAAAACATTAGTGGTATCCCCGTAATAACTTCAACCCTATAAATTAATAAAGCTCAAGCATAATCTAAGGGTGCACCTGAATGTAGTAGCTAAAATAAATTATTCTTCTTTGTGGACAGTGAAGCATAGCTTCATTCCATTAGGAATAAGACGACACACCAATTATGTTATGGGGATCTATTTTATAATTGCAATAACACCTAAACGATGAGCAGGGAAGGAACAAGTAGGAATGATTCAAACAGAAAGAATATCCCACTAGTTTGCACCTACAGCGGCACATAATTAAAGTGTTATGGAGCAAGTGTAGACAGAGTTCACCAATGCCAACTTATTTGTGTTTTCTATATATATTATACTAGTCGCTAACCCGTGCGATGTACGGGATAGTTAAATAAAAGGATAATTAACCAACATCACATTAAAAAGAAAGGTAAAAGAATTAGTGAGAGACTGATTTGCCCACCAAGAATTTAAAAGAAAAAAAGATTGAGAAAGAAAAAGAAAGTGTAATGTTACGTTAAAAGTGTAATGTTGGAAACTAAAGCAACATTAAAAACAATGAAGAAACTATTTGCAAAGAGAATTACAACCTTTGTATGTTTACTTGGCTCAAGGCCAATGATAGGGCACAAACTGAATGACCCCTTGTGATAGAAATTAATTAATTAATTAGTAAAGTTGTTAATTAATCAATTTATCATGCAAACGCGTGGTAGCACAAACAAATCACCAATAAACTAAATATGCAGCGGAAAATAAATAACACGGTGATTTGTTTACGAATGGGGAAAACCTAACGGCAAAAACCCCACCGGGTGATTTTCAGGTCACCACTCCCGAAACTCCACTATGATCACAACAAGCGGTTACAGGTAAAGGAATCCAAGTACCTTACCAACCTATAGTTGAACCCTTACCCCAATACCCAATTGGACTTGTTCTGTAGTGATAGTTCCCCTTTCAGATGCATGACTCCCAGTACGTGACTAACCAATTGCACGGATCCCAATATGCGACTTCAATCACCAACTAAGAAGGTTGTTGGTTGCAAAGTTCTTCAATTCATCCAAACGATGAAGATCAAGAAGATGTTTGGTCACAAAACCCTATGGTGCACATACACAGCAACTTCTTCAAGAGAAAGAGATGAACTAGGGCAATAACTTCGTCTCAGGTCACAATTTGCTTGAATAGAGTTTGCTCAAAGCTTATGCAACTTGTGAATAGTTTGACGGCCCTTAAACTGATCCTTTTATATGTCTAGGTTTAGGAGAAAAGAAGGCCCAAAGACATATTCACGGATCCCAAGAAAATCATATTGAAATTCTGAAAATCTTAAACCTCGACAGATAGCAGGTGTTGAGCAGCTGTCGAGCAGACCGAATGAAAAACAGCTTCTTTAAGCTCGATAGATGCAGCTGTCGACCAACTGTCGAGTTTTAATGATTTTGCACTCTGAACTTGTTTTCTTGAACAGACTTGAAAGCTTCAATACGTGATCTTGAAACAAGGTTTCTTGAAGTATTTAAAACATCCTAAATCTACCCAAATACAAGTAAAGAGCGTTTTGTCAAAGGATAAGCCAATTACATAAAATCAAGACATATGTTTTTAACATGTGAAACACATATGTCCTAACAATCTCCCACTTTGGCAATTCGTGACAAAACCAGAACAAACAAATGAACATATAAGAGAAGTCAAAAATCACTCAACTCATATTCACTTGTTTAATACAATAAAATTTATCCTAACACAAACTCTTGAAAAACTTTACAAGAAGAGAGTTTATGGCAAGTAGACTTTGACAACCTGTATTTCTGAAACACTTTAAACAAAACTCATCAAGGCATCTTTGTTTGAAACAGAAATAATAGATTGCATACAAGTATAAGAAACATGTGTATAAAGAGCGAAAAGAAACAACACATGAAGGGGTAGGTGAAAGAAAAACATACATCAATATAAATAAGGAAATAAGTATAATGTATGTCTAGAAATGGTCATAAGACCTCATGTACAAGAGTAATGTATCTAAAAAGAAAGAAAAGAAAAGATACATACCATCCTCACTATATCCCTCAAAAATGTATCAACACTCCCCCTAACAAAATGATCCTATACTAACTCTCCCCCTAAGATAAACTACTTTCATACCAAAACTACCCCCCGTTTTTGTCACAAATGACAAAGGGTAAGAGTGTCAAGTAGATATCTCATCCGCAGAGCTAGCATCTCCATCATCATCATTTAAAGCATCATCGTCATCACCATCATCATCATCCTCATCCTCATCCTCAGAAGCAGAAGCCACAGGAGAAGGCAGTGAAGGAGTAGCCTCAGGAGTAAAGCCACCCATAGACGCCTGTCGTCGAGCAATACGACCGACACTAACGTTCACCTAATACAACTCCGCAGAGAGTGTATCGAGGCGAGCATCCATGCATTGCAGCTGCGCCATAATATCTCCTGGAGACACATCGCTCAAAGAGGAAGGAAGAGCCGATGTGAATGGAGCCGAACGGGATGGAGCAGAATGAGAGGAAGCAGCCACTGAATCCGACTGCCGCGACCGAAGCAGGGCCTCACTACGTTTAACGGTAGCATAATCTATGGCACACATGACGGTGAAATGGTCGGATGAGGGAAAAGGAACAGAAAAATGGCGTAGAATCCTCATGATAGCAGAGGGAAAGATGAGCTTATCACAGATCGTCGAATCTAGATGAACATCAATAATAGAGAGAATGAAATGAGAAGGGAAGTCTATGGTGAGATGCTCAAGAAGAGACAACAAAAACCGAGCACGAGGATCTATGATGGAGTTATAGTGAGAGAGGGGATGCAAAACAAAAGTCATCACCATGTTCATGTATCTAGGACCTTTAGCAAAAGGTCGACATGGTGTAAAAAGACGCTCACCCCAAGAAGTAGGGTGCTCACAGAAAGCAGACATGAGCTCATCCCTGGACACAGTCCTCAGACACTCACAACCAGGATAGTCAGGAAACTCTATCCTAGGAACCCGAAGCACATCTGCAACTAGCTGCGGTGTGATAGGAATGCGTGTACCTCGGACACGAGTGAAGAAAAGAGGTACTGACCGATCAATCCCGTGCATGTTGGAGTAGAACTCCTGGATCAGCATGAGAGGATAGGTGACCGGGGCGTCACACAGTGACTCCCATCCCCTACTGTGAATGACAGAAGGAAGGTCGGTGTCAGCAAAATCTGACAAGATGACTTGGCATTCCGAATGAATGCCTCGTCGAGAAAAGTTCTCCGAAAATGCCTTAAAGGCATCATCATCACGGAACTGGATATGAGATAAGGTAGGATCAGATGAAGAAGAAGCACCGGAACGAAGAGGGTTCCGGGCTAGAGTGGATTTATGCCTATGTGCCATAGACACGACTAACGTAAACAACAGAGAGGGAGAAAAAGAAAGACAATCAGAAAAGTCCCAAACATTTTCAAATATATCAAATATATTGAAAAAAGGAACGTATGCATAGGAAATGCATGAACATGTGACATGCAAAAGAAATTTCATCATGGGCTCAACCCAATCCAAACCTACCAGCACACAATCATATAGCAGACATCTAAATGCATGGCAAGACCATTATAATGCTAATGTGATGCAATGTATGAGGTTTTAAACACATTTAAGTGAAAACCCAACCCAAAATTTCAATGAAATCTCATCAATTTTGAAAAACCCTAAAAATTTCCAAAAACCCCAAATCCTAGGTTTCAAAAACATGAAATGCATGAATGAGAATGGATTAGAAGCTTACCAAGTGAAGAAAAACTTGAAAAACCTTGGAAAATCCTTAAGAACCAAGATAGGAGTGAGATTGGAGAGTTTTTGGGAGAGAAACAGAGAAGTATCAAGAGAGAGATCGATGGAAATGAAGACCAGATCGCGCAAGGGCTTTATATAGGAAAGCCAATAATTCTTGACAGATGCAGGTATCGACAAGTATCGAGAGATCTGTCGAGGAGGTGTCGAGAAAATACAAGTCGAAAGCTGAGGTGTCGAGGAGGTATCGAGGATCAACACATCAAATTTAAGAACAGAAGCTCGATCGATCCACCAGGTATCAAGAAGCTATCGAGCATACAGATCCAATCTCGATAGATCCACCAGGTATCGAGGTGCAGGCGAGATTGCGATAAGAAAAAGCTTAAGGAAGCTCGACAGATAGTCAGCTATTGAGGAGGTATCGAGGAGGTGTCGAGCCAGCTTTTAAAAGCAGTTTTTCGAGATGTAAAAAACACAAACATGAATGCAATCCAGCATGCAACTCAACCAACGATCCAATCAATATATTAAGCTCTTAAAATCATCTCTCAAATGAAAATTTAAGCACATGGATCTCCACAAACACACACACACACACTAAACAAGTCTAACCAATTTTATATTTTAAAAACAAGTCTAGACAGTTTAGTGAACATACATTAATACATGTAAAACCTCGTGATGGCCAAATCACATTGTACCTACACATGTATCAAGAATAGCAAAGAATATTGCGTGTTGTGTGTGAAAAATATCGCAAGATTGCATAAGTGTATGCATGTTATGACAATTTGAGATATGAGAAAATCACTTTCACTCACACACAATCGTAACTGCTTGATGGGGACTATCACCTTCGAGGTACATCCTATAACTCCCACATCTCCTAGAATACACGCTTACAATCATTTTTAAAGCATTTTTTTTTTTCTTTTGGCTTTTGATTTTTCTTTACATATTTTTCTTTTAAGCATATCATGCATGGGCATATTAGAGAGAGAAAAGAAATACCCAATGATATTTGACATTCCAATTTTGCTATGCCTAGGCACACAAATGTCATTAACACTACACTTTTGCTATGCCGAAGCATACAGGTGTCTTATTATGATTGGCAGGCAACAGTGGTGAGATGGTTATTTATGCCTTTCTTTCAGGATTTTTTAGTCTTTCCCGTCAAAAAGAGTGATATGCATGTTAAGTTTAAGAGACAACTTAATCATACTCGTCACAAACACGAGCCACAAAGCTCACTTGCTCATTTGTGCGTAGAGATGCTCATCTAAGCTACAAATGATACAAAGTTCAGAAGATTTTGTTTCAATGGCCATCCAAGGTACACAAGTACCAATGTACAAAACAAACACTGTTTTTTTATTTTCCTGATTTTTCAATTTTTTTTTTAATTTTTATAAAGAAAAAAAAAAACAAGGAAAAAACTAAAAAATAACCAAACAAAAACATGTTAAACAAACAAAGTATAAAAACTAGACTGACTCTAAACATGAAAGCAAAACATAAGTAATGCACAAAAAAAAAAAAAAAAAAAAAAAACATGAAGAGAGGGAGAAAAGTGATAGAATCACTTGGAGCCCTTTTCCTTCCATACCTTGGAAGAACCTTTCCGTCTAGCAAACCCTTGAACCGGTGGTAAAGGGGAAGAATTAAACCCATTCAAGTTCGAAAGGAAAATGAGGGCTTTGAGAAGATCACCAAGGGGAGCGAGAGAGGATTGAAGTTGATTTTGGTTCCCAGATGCTATCAAGCCGTTGCTCTGTTGAGTGGCAAGCCACTTGTAGCAATTTGGTCGAGTATGACCGGCAGCTCCACAATGATGACAAAGATGCTGCTTCTTTTGTTTAGGCTTTTGAGAGTTAACCTTCTTAGCCCTAGGGTTTTTAACATCTTTCTTCTCCAGCTCAGGGGGTGCTCCTAAGATAGATTTACCCTTGTCTAAGTTCTCACTAGCTAATTCAGTATTAATCTCATTGTTCTCAGTTTTAACATTATTAGCAGGAGGAACAAAAACAGTAGTACTAGAAGAAGCAGTATTAGAGAAAGAAAGACCATACTGTAAACCTGTTCGATATGAAGCAGATTTCTAAATGCTCAGCATCTCATCCAGCTTTGCGCTTGAAGTCCTCTCCAATTGAGCTCTGACTTGAAACAGCTCTGCTTCAAGCTTCTTGGTCTTCTCAGCCAAGAAATTGTTCTCGAATCTCAGTGCTCCAATAGTCTAATTGGCTTCATCAAATTTTGTGGAAAGCTCCTCACGATCAAGTTCCACATCACTAAACTTCTTGGTGGTTAGTCTATATAATTTCTTATGCTTCTCGGAAAGCTTATACAGCTTCTCATAGGTTGTATGGATGTCATCTTGGTCATCCATCTTCTCAAACTTAGATTCCACCAGTTTCTCTTCTTTAACCACATCTTCAAAAATCCCATCAGTAGGATTGACTGTGGCTGTGAAGGCATTTAAGATTCCGTCATCCTCATTGTCGGAATCATCCTAAGGCTCAGTGTCACTCAAGATAACAGCAAGTGTCTTGCTCTTCCCAATGCTCTTGAGGTATGTGGGACACTCATGCTTCATATGACCGAAGCCTTGACACCCAAAGCACTTAGGTCCTGAGGGAACAGTGTACTGACCACCTTCCTTAGCATCCTTCTTCCCTTTGTCATGGCCTTTAAGTTGAGAAGAACTGGATTGCCTGCAGTCCTTGTCGAAACCCTTTCCATTGGCATTCTTCATGAACTTCTTGAACTACCTGGTGATGTAGGACTTCATCTTGGAATCTTCATCATCAGAAGATTCATCTGTTTCACTGCTCTTGGCCTTCAATGCCATACTCTTACTTTTACCCGACTTGCCTATTCTTGTCAACCCTAGCTCATAGGTCTACAAGTTTCCAACCAGCTCAGTCAGAGGAATCTTGTTAATATCCTTTGATTCCTCTATTGCCGTAATCTTGGCGTGAAATCTCTCAGGCAGAGATCTGAGCACTTTCCTCACAATCTTGAGTTCAGGAATGGTTTCCCTAAGATTGAAGGCTGAGTTCACTATGTCCTTTAGCTTGGCATAGAACTCATCGAAAGACTCATCCTCCTCCATCTTTATCTCTTCAAAGCTTGCAGTGAGCCTCTGAAGGTTTGAGTCTTTGACAGCCTTAGTACCCTCATAGGTTGTCTGGAGAATGGTCCAAGCCTCCTTGGCAGTTTCAGTGGAGGATATCTTCTTGAACTCCTCATTGGTGATAGCACTGAACAATGCATTCAAAGCTCTGCTGTTGAAGTTTGCCGCCTTAATCTTGGCATCATCCCCGTTGGCTGGCGCTTCTGTAGGCTTAGTCCAGCCTAACTCCACAGCTTGCAACACTTTCTCATCTAAAGACTGCAAAAAAGCTCTCATGCGTACTTTCCAGTATGCATAGTTAGTGCCATCAAATAAAGAAGGTATGATTAATGACTGTCCTCTATCCATGGCAAACAAGGATCAATGGATCAACACAGCAAAGATTAAACCCTAATCAGAGTGTGCCCGCTTTGATACCACTTGATAGGCCACAAACTGAATGACCCCTTGTGATAGAAATTAATTAATTAATTAGTCAAGTTGTTAATTAATCAATTTATCATGCAAACGCGTGGTAGCACAAACAAATCACCAATAAACTAAATATGCAGCGGAAAATAAATAACACGGTGATTTGTTTACGAATGGGGAAAACCTAACGGCAAAAACCCCACCAGGTGATTTTCAAGTCACCACTCCCGAAACTCCACTATTATCACAACAAGTGGTTACAGGTAAAGGAATCCAAGTACCTTACCAACCTACAGTTGAACCCTTACCCCAATACCCAATTGGACTTGTTCTGTAGTGACAGTTTCCTTTTCAGATGCACGACTCCCAGTACGTGACTAACCAATTGTGCGGATCCCAATATGTGACTTCAATCGCCAACTAAAAAGGTTGTTGGTTGCAAAGTTCTTCAGTTCATCCAAATGATGAAGATCAAGAAGATGCTTGGTCACAAAACCCTATGGTGCACATACACAACAATTTCTTCAAGAGAAAGAGATGAACTAGGGCAAGAACTTCATCTCAGGTCACAATTTGCTTGAACAGAGTTTCCTCAAAGCTTGTGCAACTTGTGAACAGTTTAACGGCCCTTAAACTGATCCTTTTATATGTCTAGGTTTAAGAAAAAAGAAGGCCCAAAGACATATTCACGGATCCCAAGAAAATTAGATTGAAATTCTAAAACATCTTAAATCTTGACAGATAGTAGGTGTCGAGCAGTTGTTGAGCACACCGAATGAAGAACAGCTTCCTTAAGCTCGATAGATGTAGCTATTGACCAGCTGTCGAGCTTTAATAATTTTGCACTCTGAACTTGTTTTCTTGAACAGACTTAAAAGCTTCAATACGTGATCTTGAAACAAGGTTTCTTGAAGTATTTAAAACATCCTAAATCTACCAAAATACAAGTAAAATGCGTTTTGTCAAAGGATAAGTCAATTACATAAAATCAAGACATATGTTCTTAACATGTGAAACACATATGTCCTAACAGCCAAAACTCAAATTCAATTTTGCAAAAAAAAAAAGAAATACAATAGCCTTACTACACAAATCCACTTTTTGCTCTAATTTATTTTGCAAATCATACATTATCAATAATTTCAATAAACACTATTGCTAAATCTGCTGTTTATTGAAACAAACTTCATGTAAAGCTTGATGTAAAGCTAGACATTAGGCTTTCTAGGGGTTTAACGTATACATTTTTAGCATTTTGAAAAGATGATTGAGCAATAGCTTTTGAAACTTGAACATTTTTTATTTATTTATTTATAAAGAATATGCACAAATTGTGAATGGTTTTCATGTATATAGCTAATTTAAAAAGAAAAAAAAAATGTGTGAACAATCAAATTATTATTAAGTAATTGTTTGTATTTATCTCAAAAGTCATACTCTTGTATAAATACATTAACTATTTTATATATACATATATATTATAGCCTATTATATACTATATTAGATTATATATAACATTCTTTCTCTCAACAACACAATAAAACTTTTCCAAAAAAAAAAAAACACGGTAAAACTTTAAACTTGACAGCCACAAGTTTTATTTTTATTTTTTTTAATGAAATCAATAGACAACCACATGTTTAGAAGTCAAGGAACTTAAGGGCCTATTTGTTACCCCGTCTCAAACTCACATTTTTACATTTTAAACAACATTACACACATTTCCACACACTTTTTCACCCACATGTATTTCAAAAAACTACAAACAACCTTTCTTAAACTACTCTACCAAACACCCCCTAAATTGTTGAAGTAGAGTAGTAAGTTTATATAGCATACGGTTTCTCAAAAGTCAAAAGAAAGACAACAAAAGCAATAAACCACTTAACAGTAACTTAACAAAGCGCGAGAGAGATATATACCAATGGTGTTGGCTTGGACTGGAGCTGGAGTTGAGAGGACAACCATAGACATGTGGTGAGCAATTGGTAGTGCGAGTGCACATCACAAACATAGTAATGTAGTTTAATTTGTTTGTTTGTTTTTTTTATTTTTTTAAATAATGATCTAGGATGATTTAGAATGTATTATCTGGGGTTTTTTTTGTTTTAGTATTTAGAGGGCCACAGATTGAAGGATTTACCAAATATATTGGGGTTTTTCTAAAACTATCGAGTTGAAGTTAAACAAAGAGAGTGGAAAAGATACAAACTTGATGGCTATGGTGGCTAATAGTGATAGCAACGGACAACGGTGGCTATGTCATGGGTGGGAAAAAAAGAAGAAAATTGGGGAGGGTGTTTGGGTTTTCAATATTTTTCCGAAAGAGATCTGTTTTTGTGTTTGACAGAAAACTTATAGGCTATAGTCGGGTTTGTCAAAGGTTTCATGTAGTATTTACTATTTAGTTTAAAAAATTAAATTTTTTTTTTTATAGAATTATAAATTAAAATGATGATGTGAAAAATTGTGGGAGTGTCAGAGGTTTCAGTTATATATATATATATATATATATATATAGATTATAGAAAAACTATCGGCTATGCTCTTAAATTTCAAGAAGGTAATTTTTACTACTAAACCGTTTGCAACTCCCTAACCCAAAATCTAATTTATTTTATTTTTAGGACAGATGCATAATTTTTATCCTAACTAGTCGCTAACCCATGCAATGCACGGGCTAGTTGTGAAAATATATAATTATAGATAATCGATGGTTAATAAGTATGAATAAACAAAAAAATGAAATTGGACTATTTGTAAAAAAATAGCTTACCTAATTTAGTTAGAATTTTTTTACATAACCTCAATCCTAATTTGTTCAAAATTTATTTAGTTTTGGATCCCTTTATTAAATTCTAAATAGTTCTAATTAACATAGTTGAAGACTGAAAGTTCAATAAGTGTATAAAACACTATGAACGTTTAGACCCCTAATTTCCAAATTATCAATTCAAGCTTATTATCGAACAATCAATGTGTGGAATATGAACATAAGCATATAACAGAATTGATAAACAATCTCAACCAAATAAAATCACATCCACAATAGAAATTAAATGGCAAAGATGAAGGGAAGAGAGATGCAAACACAAGGACAACACACGATGTGTTATTGAAGAGGAAACCGAAGCCCTTAGCGTAAAACCTCTCTGCCGCCCTCCAAGCGGTAATTAATCCACTAAAGAATGTAGTTGGGATACATGAACAACGAAAGACCCTCCAATTCTAATATACCCAGTGTACCTATGCCCTCCAAGCTCCTACTCCAACGAGATTACGCCGAACCTATTTCTTCTTTAGCTTACTGGATTCCGCTGCTTAACCATAGCATCAACCAATATGAAATTAGTCCCTTCTTAACTACTTCCCAAAGCACCAAATGACCTTCTCACAGATTTGGGTATGGTGAGAAAAGGTTTTGGTAATGAA
Source organism: Quercus lobata (assembly GCF_001633185.2). Taxonomy (NCBI): domain Eukaryota; kingdom Viridiplantae; phylum Streptophyta; class Magnoliopsida; order Fagales; family Fagaceae; genus Quercus; species Quercus lobata. The sequence continues at coordinate 36,977,032 of NC_044906.1, read as the reverse complement.
CCTCTCAAGGATGTAACAATGGAAAGGAAGAGAGTTGAGGAATTTGAAGAGTCACTATAAGAAGATTGGGGATGAGTCAATCTTGTTTTTCTCTAGGGTTTCTCTCTCAAAATTCTCTTTAGGAGCTCTCTACATTTCGTGGGTATAAGGGGTATTTATACTGGGGTGAGAACGGAATGCGAAGAGTCAGGTTTTTCAAAACAGAGCTAGTTGGCGGCTTGGCCTCACGACTTGACTAAGTCGCAAGTTCAAGCCGCGAGTTAACAGAACGGCCAGTCTGTACTTTTTGTCCTGTAGTGCTCCGGCTAGCATGATGCTTCAACTTCTGGCATGCTTGGCACGTGTGCAACTTCTGGCGGCTTGCAAGCCACGAGCCACCCACGAGATCCAGTCACGAGTTCCTGCTACTTTGCATAATCTTGAGCATTTCTTCACACTTTCTCACTCACTACCCTTACATGATTCCCACCTAAATACAAGGTTACTAATTGCTAAAATACAAGCAAATTTGACACGGAATAAAGCCAACAAGATGGTCGATAAAATTCAACCTTACAAAGACTATATGTAACTCTTTTTTTTTTTGATACCATAGAAAACAGTTACAGGACACAAGTTATATAACATAAGATTTGGAGAGATCCAACAGTAATTGGGACGAATAATGAACAACTAGAGAATTGAAGCTACTTCTAACACATTACACATGATAGTTTTTGGTACAAAAATGGTGTGAAAAGTTAAACCTTATTAAGTTAAAAAATGCAAGACTGTCATCATAGGTTGTTCCTGTAATCTTGGTTAACTTCTTCCATTGCAAACCTGTTCAATCCTTTTGCAACCACTGACAAACAAAATTATTCTAAATCTAAGGTCTCTAGCTTTTATTGCAACCTCCACAATTGCATCCTGAAATGCTGTTGGGTAAGATGTTGACAGACTGCTAGGCTCCCCCACTAATATTAGATCTCCCTTCAAGTCCTTTGCTTCATATGCATAGCCACTTTCTTTCAATTTCCTTTTCCTTCAACAAACTACTTTGATAATGAGTTGCCAATCCCTATTTGAGACATCTTTATGAGTTGGTATGATGTGATCTTGATATTAGGATTTTCCATTTCTGAAGGCCTCTTGGTACTTGCATAAAAGAGATTTGGCAATGAGTAAGAACAACATTTATCAAATTTGGGGTCTTCCCATCATGAACCACTTGATTTCTATGGTTCCATAAGGACCATAGAATGGTAAAAAGAGATTGAAGATATAGGTCCTTTTCTTGATTGACGATATGTAACTATAAAAAGTAAAATTTTAAAATATAGATTAGAATAACAATGTAGAAAAATAGCTTTTCAAATGGTTATCTATAGGAAATCCTAAGGGATGCAAATTAAATCAAAATTAGCATCTCACTAAGGGATGCAAATCTTGAGAAGATTGTTTTTTGTTAAAACTTTGAAAACAGCTTACATTGATAACATGAGACAGAAATAATTCAATAACCTACAACAGAACATTAATTATTCAATAACTGAAAATATACTTGCATTTTGTTTATAGTTAAAATAAAAAATAATAATAATAAAAAGAAGGAAAAGAAGAACAATTATGAAAATTTTCAATTTATAATATATTAAAAAAAAAAAACTTTTGAGACATTGAACCACGATCACAAAGTATTAGGACTGGACCATGATTTCTCTCTAGCACAACAAATTCATAGGAGTCACATAAGAGGAAATCAAGAATTAACATGGTGGCTCAGCATTTAAGAGAACCTGTATAAGAGATGTTAGCAAATTAATTTTTACTAAATTGGAATTGAAAATTACAGGAGAAACATTAGTATATACATAAAGTACAATATTGCAAATAGAACTCAATTTAGAAATTGCTTTTGGCTCAAGTGACAATTTGCCAAAAAGAATAACTTGCCTTGATTCACTCTATCAGCCATATCTTCAGTTGAATAACATACTACATATCCTTGGCTTTCTCTATTAATCTTTTTATGTGACTAAGCATTTGTAGCAATTGCAATACCTCAAATTCAAAATATATATGATAAATCATTGTAAGATACTTCTGCAACCTAAAACCATGTTATCACCCAACTAACCTAACATTCTAAATCCATGATTAATAGAATTAATGATTGGTCAACCAACTGCAAAGGGGGAGGTTTCTCAACAAACAAACAAAAACCTACAAAGAATGAGAGATTATTATCAGAAGCAAATACATGTTGGCCCAATTTCTAAAATGGGATGCTCAATTTATTCGCAATCTTCATCTCAATTGAACATAGATCATAATTTTCTCAAACTCCTGAAAAATGTATTGATTTGTAAACACAAATTGACTAATGGAATTGTAATGATTCATTTATAATTATTTTCAGCCTCGTTGAAGCTTCCAATATACATAATACATCCTCTATGGAAAAATGCACTTACTAATATATTCTTATTAATCCGTCAATATGATTATCTTCTCAAAAATTTAAAATATACACCCAAAGAAGTCATACCTCGAAAATGTATTTTTCTGAACCTTCAATCCAAGTGACACAAATGCACCAACGATTACTTAAGATTTAATCCAATAATTAGCATGGATTCATATATATGAAAGCTATGAATCAGTGCTTTACTGAAATAGCAAACTATCAATATCATGTCCAATATTGTTTATTTGTAAGAAAGACAAACAATTTAATAAATAATTAAATAAACAGTAAAATTGGAATATGGGATGGGAGAGTAAGAATTTCTATTCGACTCAGAATGTGCAATAGTGTAAGTGTCCAATCGTATTATACTCAAATGTAAAAATTGCCTCCTCACTATCCATTTATATGAGGAGGAAGAGCCCATTGTCAGAAGAGTGGAAAGTACTAAAGAAGTAGACAGCTATCTCAATTTGATAGGAAAACACAAACCTGAGATTCACCTTTCAATCAAAAATATGAATATAAACGAAATATATAAATATATGCATACTGGAGTTCATCTAACTACTGGTTGACATAGTAATACAATTTCTACCTTTTCAATCAAATAAATAATAATAATAATAAATCAAAACTGAATTTAACTCCCAACTATTAAAACAAATTAAAATAGAGACTCACTTAAATAGCAAGTTCCATACAATTACACACCATATGAATTTATTTCTATTTTTTTCAAAGAGAATCCACATTGGTTCTTCCATTGACATTATTTAGAAACACCCTACCATATGGTCAAGTTTGAGACTTCCCCTAAAGTATTTCAAATTATTACCATTCTTCTACATCTTAGCAAATAAATTTTTGTATCAAATTATAAGTTAGTGTTTTTTTTTAAGTAAATAATTTTATTAGAAAAGAAAAAGAGAGGAAAAATTAAAAGATGTATACACTCCCATTTCAAAGAATACAAATCAAAGGGAGAGTTTTTTTTTTTTTTTTTTTTTTTTTTGTGGATAATTCATAGGGAAATAGAGTTGGCTCACTACACCTTGGCTACTCTATGGTGATGAAAACATCGTAAAACTACATACCTGGAGCTTGAGCTCTGACATTAAAAAACTTGAGCATTCTAGCATAACTTCTACTTCTAAAAACTTAAATACTATTGGTGGTAGACTAAAATAAAAATTTCAGCTAACAAAGATTTACAAATGATGTGAACTTTACATTAGAATCTCTATTTTCCCCAAAAGAATATACGTCTTTTCTAAGCACAACTCATTTTGGCATAAAAGTAAACCACAATCAAGTGAACAAATCAAAAGTTCTCAAAGCTTTAAATCAAGGCAGTTAAAAACTAAAAACAGAGTTCAGAAAATATCATGTCCCAAATCATTTCATTAAGCAAAACATTGAAGCCAACCACACAAACACAAATACCTAGTCACAGAATACAAAATTGACAGAACAATATGAAACACATAGCATTAATTTCAGCGAAGCTTAAATACATAAATAGTATGTACACATATACACACAAACAGAACATAAATATACATACAGATCAAACAGACTCAAAAGCAAAATCAACTCAACAGATCAAATGAGTAGTGAAGACCAAACATGTTAGGTTCTAAAGACTGAGGTATTTATGTATTTAGAACTCTAATGTGTATTGTTGGCAAACCATGATCAAAACAATGTGTTTAGAAGTGTTTTAGTCTTGCTCAAAGTTGTGTATTTTATGTAAAGTTGGAATCAAGCTAATCCAGAAAAGATTATGCATTTCGGCCTGGCTCAATCGATCAAAGCTTAGGCTCGATCGATCGAATCTCGGGCAGAATGTTTTTTTCTGTAGATTTCCAACCCAGCCCTAGTTGTTTAAAACGTTTTAGGGTTTTCTAATTTGTCCTAAGTATAAAAGGAAAACCCTAACCACGTTTTAGTGTTGCTCATATTGCGGTTTGTGTAAATCTCTTGTGAGATCTAGAGGAGCTTTCCTTTACACAAACTTAGGGTTTTCAAGGAGAAGATTTTATCTACACCTTGATGATCAACTCGGTTGCTGCCATTGAAGTTTAAAGAAAACACAAGCGGGTGTGCTTGTATCTGGTGGTGAATCCAAGAAAGAAGGAGTCTGTGGATTCGGAACTTGCACGTGGTCGTGTCAGTAAGTTCTACTGGTTGGTAGCAATAAGAAGTCGAGCATGGGGGCTTGTAAGTCTTATTGTATGAACTTCAATTCTTTCAAGATAGTGGATTCAAGTTTACCTTGAGGATAGCTAGGTCAAATCCTCCCCAAGTTTTTACCGGTTTGGTTTCCTGGGTGATCATATCTTGTGTTATATATCTTTCCGATGCTTTGCATGATATGATCTTTGTAATTGTGATAACCTAGATTTGTTAAATTGGACTAAGTATCAACTTGGCTAATTACCTAGGTTAAATCAATTGTGTTTTAAGGGGTCTAAAAACTATCAAAACATTTCATCGAAAAAAATCCAACAAAAAAAAAAAAAAATGATCAAATCAGAATCAAGCAGATCAGTAACCGAACAAAATTTACAAAACCCTAGTTAAATTTCTAGTCCACTGAAAATCCATAGAGATTTTACTCAAATCAACAAATAGTTTTACAAATCCACACACACACACACACACACACACACACACATAGAAAAAATCGAAGTACTCATCATTAATTGATTGCTAATTAATTGAATCGAACCCTAGGTTTGATAAAGGAAAAAAAAAATCAACTTTATGCGATTTTGATCAAAAATCTCAAAAAATACGAAATAGAAGAAGAAGAAAACGAACCCTAATTTTCTAAAACAAAGTTCTAATTCAACCATCTGATGCAATCTGTATATTTTCTAATGAAAAAAAGCATAAAAATTAATGTGAAATCGTATAGATTACCTAAAAATACGCTGAAATCAGCGAAGAGCAAGCAAAGCAAGAGCAAATGAGTGAATGGGGATGGCTTGTAAGGGAGAGGTTTGAGGAATAAAGAGAGAAAGGGGAAACAACGGGACCCAAGACAAAGCGGAGAGAGAGAGAGAGAGCTCAAAGGTTAGGGTTTTGGGTTTTAAGAATGCGTATAGGTTAGAGAGAGTAAGTCACATAAAATATATGAATGTAGTGGGTCCTTTTTTATTCGATCCGTCCACTATATGCTTTAAAGGCCTTTAATTTTATGGCCATGGAGCTAAAAACCCGTCTTCAAAAATGAATCCGTTCACATTGTGTTTCGGAGTTAAAGTTGAGTTTGTCTTAATGTCTAAAGGGACCGTCCACCTTATGGCCTGTTTTAGATTTCCTTCCTCAATGGACGATCCGTCCACTTTATTTTTTACTTTCCCAGGTGGAACCGTCCACTTTAAATAGAATTTGCATTCTATAGGGATGAATCGTCCACTTCATGAACTAGGTAGTTTATACCGTCCATTTTAGACTTGGAATTTTCATCCCCCTGGGATGATTCGTCCAGTCTCTGGACTTTAGTTTATACCCGTCCACTTTTGTGGACTTAGAATTTCCATCTTCCTAGGATGATCCATCCAGTCTCTGGACTCCGTCCATTTTTTGTGGACTTTGAATTTCCATCCTCCTGGGATGATCCGTCCACTCTCTGGACTTTAGTTTATACCCGTCCACTTTTGTGGACTTAGAATTTTCATCTTCCTGGGATGATCCGTCCAGTCTCCGAACTTTGTCTATATCCGTCCACTTTTGTGGACTCGGAATTTTCATCCTCCTGGAATGATCCGTCCATTATCCGGACTTTGTTTATACCCGTCCACTTTTTTGGACTTGGAATTTTCATCCTCATGGGATGATCCGTCCACTCTATGGACTTTATGAGAATTCAGGCAGAAAAGACATAGATGTGTCTGAATATTCTTCTTCTTTTTTGCATAAATTAAATGCTGACGTGGGAAACTGTGGGAGCTTCAAAAGCTTCAGTTTTATATATATATAGATGACGTAAAAGTTAAGACACCAACACAGCAAAACACTGTGTCAATCGCAGCATCAAAGGGTGAAGCTTTCCGTTACATAAATGGATTTGGAAAACAGCACTGCACACACATACACACAAACCTAATGGGTCCTCTATAAATACTAATACAATTGTAAGTTTATTCTCAACTTTCACAAGTTTTTCACAACTAAACCTATTATCATTGTCAATTTTTTCACTACGAGCTTTCAAGGTAAGTTATAGTTCTAATTTGTTTGTTCTATTTACTTTATGGATTTTATTAACTTGAGTTATTAGTTTTATTGTATTTATGTGTAATTGATTCTTTCTTTTCTTTCTATATGGTTCACTGTTGTTCTTGTATGTTTGCTAATAAATGATTTATGTTGAAATTTCAGTTACCATTGTTATGGAGAGCGTGACTGCAACATCTGCGAAAATTGAAGAGAGAAAAAGGAGGAATCGAGAAGCTGTAAAAAAAGCTGAAAATAAAAAAGATCAGCATATGAAAGACTTGTTGAATAAAAAATCTTTTTTGGAGAAAGATATCAAGATAATTCATGAACGGTGTGCTGTGATTATTGAAAATCAAAAGGCATACGACTTGAAGAAGACATATTTAAGGGCTGAAACGACCATATTTGACCAATATGCAAACCTTTTGTCACAATACTATATTATGAGGCACGGCATGTGATAATGTGATCAATGTTTTTGCGTCATGCTCATCATGGTTCTTGCTCCATTACTTAGTATGTCCTATATTTAGATTACATAATAGTAGAAAATAATGTTATCCAATACTGGCTAGTATTGGATTTTTAGTTGAGTTCAATATTAGTCATGGCATTTTTCACTCTGTCTAAGATGTAGATCATCATGCAATATCTATAAATAAATTAACAAGTTTTTATAGATTCTTCCTCAATAACTTGAGATATATTTGGTTTAATTTTCATTGTTTATTCTCTCTTGGCTTGAATTAATGTTACGAGCTCGAAATATATTTTGTTTTTTTAAGACATTGTGAAGCATGTCAATAAATTGATGATTTAACTAGTTGACACTTCTTAGTATTTCCAACCGAGACATTCAAGATTTAGATCCTCCCTACCATGCTCCAACTATTAAATTATAAAAAAAAAAAAAAAAAAAAAAAAAAAAAAAAAACCTTTAGTGGACCAAAGGAGAAAAAAAAAACATTATAATCTTATTTATGTATCTTAAATCTGGATTATTGCATAGATTCCAATTAACTCAATTAGTAAATTTCGTTTTACTTGAATAATTAAAGTACCTATCAAGTCAAAACTGCTAAAAAAATAAAACCATATAACCATAAAAATAATGATTATGATTGTGAGGGTGTTTAGTCATTAACAAAAAAACATAAAGTGTTACCACATTGGTTTGGATAGGTTAAAAAATATAAATTTATGTCGGTAACCAAAATTTTGCTAATGAAGGTAATGCACACGCGAATTATATAGAGTTCAAATAATTCGCACCCACAATGTGTTTAAAATTCAGCTCCTCTATCTCATTGATTTGCATTACAGTAATAATTTTTCAAAAACCTAGCAATATTTTCTATATTTCTAATGTACATACAAGTTTATCAATATTCTTTGAATTTTTTTATTAGAATCAATATTCTTTTAAATTAAAATGAGTACCAAATGATCATTAAATTTTATCTAATGATTCCAAGCTATCTGAGTTATACCTGAACCAAATCTAACAAAACCCAACTTGATCTAGCTCTAATTATTTTTTATGCTAAAAGAGGCATATAATGTCTAAGGAGAGTAATCTTAGCTCTTAGCTAGCCCATGCCTTTGTGCCAGTTTAGAGTATATTAATTTTGACACCCTCCACTTTTACAAATACTTTCACCAGTAGGACAAAGTACAAACCATATGGACCTAAATAACTATTGCTTAAATGCCATTTGATAACAAAATAATCTTGAATTAGTAAAAATGAACTAAACAATTCACCAAAAAACAAGATTTTAAAGAAGATAGTACACAAATTGGCATGGTATACCAAGTTACATTTTGATTTTGTTGACAATGTAGTTAACTTACCTCCGAGTAGTAATCTTAAGCATATAACAGCGTAGCAAAAATAAGACTTATAAGTTGAAGGAGACCAAGGGTGTCTCAGAACTTGAGGCACAATGTCTCTCTTGATCAGTCCTTTGGTTTGATATCCATAAGAATAGCAGCATAATATGGTTTACTCTCAATAAGCACATTTCTAAGTTCTTGTAAAGGATCTCACTATCTATCTCATCTCATGCTAATATATATATATATATATATATATATATTATCATAATAAGATTTGAGAAAAAAAGAATGGTAATTTGTGACAGTCTCTTTCATAGAAAGGATCCACCACATTGATTAATTACTCACATAATGCATTTGAATTTTTTCATTCATTTTTATTTTATTTTTTTCCATAAGATTTTCAATTTAGCTTTAGTAAATTAAAAGAAGGATCCATAGTCCATACTAATTTGTGAGCTCCCAATCCAATGGTGGGATTGACTCTGAATCTGATTGCCCATTTAGGCCGAAGAGTTGGAGTTGGGTAAGCATATTTTAGTCCCCACTCCCAAATTGCCTAGGCCATTACTTGGCATAAATCACCATAAGTAATGTTACGTTTGGTTTGAACAAGGCTATGACTAAGGCTTGAATTATTAAAGTAAGGGAATGAGATTTCAAAATTATAACTCATGAGCTCCCTTGGGCAAGCCTAACATATAGAGCATGCACTCCTTTCAAGTTTCAGAGTTAACTTCCTACCTAGCTTTCGAGATTGAGGAGAGAGAGTATAAAACGAGAAGGTATTTCATGCATCACGCATACAAGATCTTTGTCTCACTGACAGGTGGGCCCCACAGGTAACGTTTTTTTCCCTAGACTAATTTTTCTCTTGTAACTTTCCATTTACTTGAGGGTTCTAATTAGCTTAACAAGTAAAGTCTTTTATCATAGAATAAAAGACCTTGGATTCGAACCCCACTCATATACAAAACCAATTAGTGTTTTAGCCTAATAATAGAAGCAATCTTTGGCCTTGACAACCAAGAAAGAAGCAAGTTCAAGCAAAAGACTATGCCCATATGAAGCGAGCTATGCATTGTAGTTGCTGCAATCAGACATGTCATTTTAGAACAACGTGTGCAACACAGTGGCATCTCTAGAAATTTTTTTGAAGGTGGTCATCAAGAAACTTAAATTATACAAAATATAATAAAAAGAGAACTTCAAATATTGAAGACCAAAAAAAAAAAAAAAAAACCAAACACACACAAACATACACACGTGCAAACAAATTAAAATCTACAATTTCCTTCTATGAATTTTTTTTTTTTTTTTTTTTTTTTTTTGGAAATCATTACATAATAGTTTCATTATCAATGTTGTAAGCTACATCCCTTTCAAAATTTTAGTTAATTAAAATTTTTCTTGGACTTTTTTTGTAAGGACCTAATATATTGTTAAGAGCACTAAAGTTTAAGAATAAAGTTTGACTACAAACTAAGTTGTAACGCAAAGCTACAAATCTTACTAAAGAAATTAATATTGCTACATATTTTGAAAATCTACCGTTGAATTGCATGTTCTCTATGTCTTAAAAGACATGTCAAATTTCATGTCAATCAGATGTTATTTACTATTCAATCCATAAACTTATTTTTTATATATAATTTTAAACTACAAAAACTCGAAATTTAAATATTTGATTAATAACATAGCTATTGATCTTTGATCTTCTTAAAATTTTGCAAATATAGAGGATATAAAAAGAAAATGTAATTAAATGGTGGATTTGTCAAAATTCATATCCAATAAAAAAATTAAATAGAGTTGTAGCCTTAACTTACAACCAAGTTTGTTGCCAATTTTTGTCCAAAATTTAATTATGTTGGGCTTAAAAAAAATTTAGGATTGTCACAAAGTTTTTTTAAGGATAAAAAAATCATAAATTTTTAAAATTTATACATAATAATTTTTTTTTTTTTTCAGGCCAAAGTGGTCTTGTGACTACCCTAGAATTTGTGTAGAGCCGCCAGTGGTGCAACACCTCTATAATTGTTGCTCTTTGACACTAGTATGTACCTTGTTCAAAAATAAATCTTAAATCCTTGAGTCTCTGATTCAATTACTTGATTATTCTTATATGAGTAGCATTTTACTGCCTAGATTTGTCATAACTGTATATATGTGCATGTGTGTGCATGCACCTGCGTGTAATAATGTATGTCTATCACACTATCCCATATGTCATCGGGTGTATATATGTATGAACATATATGTATGGACTATAGCACTTCATTTAATCATAAAACACAATAACATGCATCAAAATTGAAACGAATTAATTAATTGAAGTTTGTTGGATATTGAAAGCTCAACTAGTGTGAAAACACTATTGCTTATTTAGACCTCCAATTTTTAATTACGCCTTGATAAATCTTAATCTAAACACATTTGATGCAGAATATATGTGATTAGCAGATTATAATTAATCGAAATACTTAACAATTGCATGGATGAACAAATAAGTGCAATGCTAAAATGGAAAGGGCAGTGGGTAAAAGAATAGTGAACCCAAGATAACATGGCGATGTGTTATCAAAGAGAAAATCGAAGACCTCGGCAAAAAACCTCTCCACGATCCTCCAAGTCAAAATGATCCACTAGTGAATAAGTTAGAGTACAAGGATACCAAAAGAACCTCCAAACCTAATCTACCCAAAGTACTTGAGCCCTCCAAACTCCAACTACCAACCGACTTCTCAAAGTCTTGTCTTCACTAGTTATCCAGATCTCGCAATTCCACTTGATTGCACTGCCAAGCCTCACCGACTTCTTTTGGCAAATACCCAATGTTTCCCAAGCTTCAAAACACTCTCTACACTCTGAATAGGTGTGGGTTGTGTTTGGGTACATATCTCCTCTCAAGGTATAACAATGAGAGAGGGGAAGAAGAAGAGAATACAACGGAATCCTCACTTAAGGATGTGTAGCTCTCTCTAACAAGGTGGGTTTTGTAGAAACCTCTCTAAGGTTTTCTTCTGAATAGTCTTTTTACAATTTTATGGGTAATGAGGATATATATAGTATGGGTGAAGGATATAAGAGTCACACTTAAAATCATCCAGGCTGAGAGTTTTGTAGGTCACTCGCAAGTTAGCCAAGTCGCAAAGTGACTCGTAAAATACAACCTAACACTTGACTCTTCAGCTTCCAGCATGTGCTTCTCATGTGACCTTTCACTGGTCGTCCACTCGCGAGTTAGTTGTGAGTATGTCGCAAACTTCACTGTCTTGAGCAATCTTCACCAACTTAATACTAAATCCGTTACAATTAAATTCCACAAAATACAAGGAAATAAATTAATGAAATTACAACACTTTTGTTCATGGAATAAAGCCAACATAAATGTTATGTGAAAAGCCATAACATAACAGATACATTTCAACAATTTACTTTTGTGATTAAGAAAATAGTAACAACACACAGATCTAATTATAAGCAATAATAAAAAAAAGATGTGATAGGCAAAAATAATAAATAGATAACATAATCATAAGAAGAAATTTGCAAAATAATTAAAAACTCATAGACTAAATGCATGAAGCATGAATGATATAGATCAAGTCTTGTGTTTAATACAGTCTCCTTAAAGCAAAATTCGTCCATCACACAATATAATATTTAAGTAGACATATTAGAAGTCAATTTCTTTTTCACTCCATGCTATGTTTCTAACAAAGTTAACATAGCAAACGAATAATATTATATCTACTAAGTGTGCATTTGGCTCCAAATTAAAAAAGCCGGCTTATTTTACTATTTAGCTTATGTTTTCAACCATTTATGGGCCCCACTGCATTTTTTGGTACTATTCATAGGTCTTAGTATACTATTTCAGCAAACTTTTACATTCATCTACAATACTTTCAGCAAAAAGTTTTTCATTTCAGCAAAATCAGTAGATCCCAAACAGACCCTAACTATATAAAAGCGTGAATGGCCTAAGGAATATTATTTTGGTTTAGTAAATGTTAAGGCAATATGCACAGTTTAATAGCAATTTTTTTTTTTTTTTTGACATCAAAACTCATCGTTTTTAAGAGAGAGAGAGAGAGAAAAAAAATAAAATAAAATAAGAGACGAGACGAGACAGAAAGAAGCTATTCCCAGAGAAGAGCTATACAGAGACTCTGCTCACCAGCAAGTCGACAAGTATTTCCAAGTAATTTACAAAGAAAAAATATATTCTCACGTAGAGAGCTAGTGATAGAGAGATGGGGCAAAAATTGGCAAATAACACCAATCCCCAGACAATATAGTTAGTTAGCAATGTTTCTAAACTATATATTAAACTAGCATCTTGAGTTTTAGAGACTCAATTTACCCCTAAGAACATAAGCCTCAAAGGCTTGATTTTTGTGTTTTGATGTAGATGATGTAGTTTTTTTCCACGTGGAATCCACCTGGAACTCGACCCTTAGAGGCTCGATTTCCATATCGACCCTTAAAGACTCAATTTCCATGTTCTGATGTAGATGACATTGTTTTTTTATCCACCTAGAACTTGACCCTTAGAGGCTCAATTTCATAAAAGCAAAATTCCCCTCACACTATCATTCACTCACACTCTTACCACTCTCCACTCTCAGTCGTTCACACTCACCACAAAGACACTTTCAATTCCTCACTCTGATTCTTCCTCTACACTCTTAATTCATCGTCCTCCACCAAATTCCTCGACCAAACAAGGATTCATCTCCCCCAGTTCTTCCCCCTAAATCAAACCCTAAATCCACATACTCACCCAAACACTTTGGCCACCCTACCTCACTAAAACCCGCTACCCATAAGTCCTAGCTTCTGTATCACTGAAACCCACAATCTATAGAAGCTCGTAAAACATTAGGTAATCCATTTCTTTGTTAAATTCTTTTTTTTTTTTTTTTTTTTGTGTGGGTTTGATTTATTATTTTTACACTTTTTTGTGTTCGTGGGTTGAACTGTTGATATATGCTTAAATCATTGAATCATGCATATATTGGATCATGTATATATTGATATACGGATCCCCACTGTCCTAAAATTCACTATTAAAAAAAAAAAATAAAGAATCAGGCAAATCAAATTTCTATCTTGTATTTTGTCAAAAAAAGGGAATAGGAGTATGTGAGTTGGATGGATCTTCTATCAAATTTCTATGCATTGTTCTGTGATATACATTTCATTTCATTAATAGCTTGTAAGAGTTAAATTTGATTTGGTATGTAGTGTTCCTTTTGATTTATTGTTTAATTTTGAAATGATATCGTTTCATTAGTAATGAATGAAAGGGCTAAAATGATTTCATTGCTAAAGTTAATATATGCCTATCTCTATATTATTACATCTGACTTATGTGTTTGTTAAACTACATTAAGTAATTTATGCACGTTAATCATGTAGTTTTTTCAAGTAAGACAGAACAATTAATATAACCAAAATGAGGCAACATATAATATAAAATATTTTTTTGATATTATCACATTCCCTTCTAATTTGAATTTTCTCAAACAATAATGCATCTAGAGTTAGATGTATTCCTCTCTAAACTTATGCATCAAGGTGGGGTGATAGTTGAAGGAACTCAAAAAAATTAATCTCATAGAGAGTAAGATACAACAACAACAACAACAACAACAACAAAGTCTTGGTCTTAAAACTTTTGAGGTTAGCCATGGATCCTCAAAAGACTAATTGAAGTAGACCACATGTATTCTTCTGTTCCATTCTATCATATCCAAAATCATACTCATGGAAATTAAGATAATATTGATTAAAGTTTTTTCAAAAAGAAAAAATGAAAAACTAGGGGACATTTTATATTTTCTATGTTGTTGCAGCTATTTTTGTATCAATGACTTTTTGGGGCTCTGTTTAGAGCTCCTTAGGGATTAGCATGGTGACTCTTTTTGTATCTGTAGACTGTAGTGAAAAAGTGTTTGAGTGGTTTCTAGGAGTAGGGAAGGAGGACCACTAGAAGATCTTGTTAAAATTTTCATGGTGACCCTAAACACTCATACAATTTGCTGGTGATATCCTTTTTCTTATTTGATTGTGCTCTCTGCAACTGCGAATACTTTAGTGTAACTTAAAGCTTCAATGGAATTTGTTAGATTATCCATCTGGTTATGGTTGGGGAAAGAGTTTGCTTGGACAATTGTCTAGAGTAGGCTAAGAGCATCAACGAAGGGACTTATTATATTGCCCAGGGTGCTTCTAGTCACCCAATTACAACACATAAATATTTTCTCTCTTTTATGCTATACACTATTGGCTGCATTCTATCTGCCTTGAGTGCCCCACTTTCTAGGCTTCTATTATGACTTTTCTGAAAGAGGTTTTAGGGTTGCATGTTAATCTAGTTAGACAACAATGCTTTTATAAGTATTGTTGAGTAGGGGCTCTCCTATTTATATAAGGCTTTTTTTGGGGTCTCAATTTAAGCTCAATTCTTTGCAGAATTTAACCATTAAGTAAACACATTAACCTTTTTGGAAGGTGTCCCAGAGAAGTGTGCTAGGGATTGGTTAATTTTGGTGGTTGCCACACTATCAAGACATTATAAGAGATGTAGTCTGAACTGGGAAGGGGAAGGGAAAGAGTTGAAGAATTGGTAAAGTGAGATAACATTTCCTTCTAGGACTTAATGGGTCCTTTGAGACCAGGCCAACATTGAATATAAATATTGATCTCTTAGGTAAGTATTGTGAAAATTTTAATAGATAGGACTCAAGTTACTTTAGCCTTCCTCTTCTCACCATTTTAGTGTTCGGCAAACATCTGAGATGAGTGTTTCTTGAAAAAACAATTGAAGTGGTTAAGGAAGGGAAATTGGATGAGATTTTATGATATTCTTTTTCATGCATAGGAATTTGGAAATTTTGAATTTTGAATTTTATTTTATATGTTTAAAACCACTATGGACATGAATGTTTGGACCTTTTTTATATTAATAAGTTAATCGCTCATCTAATGTGTCTTGAACCCACAAGTCACTACCTCATCCCTATCCTCCACCTTACTCTTTAAAAGAAGGATGCTGTTGGAATATGATATGGGAGGTTGAAATCATGTAGTGTCTATTCTTTCAAAAGTCCCCATGATTCAAATGTTGAATATTTGTAGAATCTGTACAAGCATTGTCAAAGCTGTAAACAACTAATATCTTGCAAGTCACTCATTTATCAAACTAACTGCTTATCATTCTTGTGCAGTATGGCAGTTGTGAATACTGACGAGATTGAGGCTGCACGGCCTGGACCCATTGATGATTCGACGTTAACTCTGCAAGCCCAACATCAATCAAATGCTATTTGGAATGGACAGGTAAAACACAACACTAAAACTAGTTGTTATGTTCTGAATTCTATCCTTCATATGGTACCCCATTTCATTCATAGAATGTAGACACACATTATGTTGTACAACTTTCCGTGGTTTAACTTTATGTAAATTCTATATTAATCCATGGTTCTGTCATGTGCTTCTAAAATTTTACTGATACTTTATTTTTAAATACATAAAAATAGAAGGCACATTTCAAAAATGTAGTGGAATCTCAAAAATTCAACCGAGTAGATCCAAATACAACTCTCCATCACAAATAGGTGGCAAAAGAGAATTTCATTTGTTAATCAAAATTAGTTCCTTACCCTGATCACAATTAAATATACATAATATATGTAATAGAGTTAAAACTCTTCAATAAAATAAAAATGACCTCTTACAAAATTCTTCATAGGTTTTTTTTTTTTTTGGGCGAGATTGAAAAAATATATATACATATAGACTAATGCGATGCATGCATTAAAATCGGATGGTCAATGGTTTATTGGACCACATGTGAGCTCAACAAAGTCAAATAACTCCACTTACCAACTATGTTAATCAATAAATATCCATTGAACCATACTAAATTTAGATGTTCAACGATTCACTCAACCACTCGTGGTTAGCTAGGTTCGACTAAACCGGACCAAACAAACCTTAAGGAGGTCAACTATATTGGGCAATGAAAGCTCGAAAATGTGTTGAAAACACATGAGCTGTTTAGACCCCCCAAATTAAAGTTACGGCTCGATTGATTTTACACTAACTTAATACTAAGTGCGGAATAGTGTAAATGCAAGCGAATAAACAAACCAACTATTCAATCCATAATCATAGCAACACAGCAGTAAAATGGAATGTAAAAGAGTAGGGAAGAAAGATGCAAACACAAGATAACACGCCGATATGCTATCGAAGAGGGAACCGAAGAACTCGGCGAAAAACCTCTCCACCGCCCTCCAAGCGGTAATCGATCCACTAGACAATTAGTTGGGATACATGGGTTAGCAAGAGACCCTCCAAGCCTAATCTACCCCCTATACCTAAGCCCTCCAAGCTCCTACTCCAACAAGACTTCTCGGAACCGTGTCTTGTCTAGTTCTCCGAATCCCGCAACAAGCTCCATGTTGCATCTGCCATCCTTGGCTTCTTCCAATGCTTCCCAATAGCACCAAAATATCACTTGACACTCTGAAAGGGTGTGGTAAGTGTTTGGGCTATCAACCTCTTAATGGTATGGAAATGGAGAGGTAGGAGTTGAGGAAATCCACAAGCGCATGTGTAGAGATATATGGGTATGATAATCTCTAACTCTCAAGGTGTTTGGCTAGGGTTTTCTCTCAGAAGCACTCCTCAACATTTGTGGGTAATATGGGTATATATAGTGTGGGTACAGAAAGTGTGTATTAGATAGTACAGACTGGCAAAACAAAATGTCTCGCGGGAAGGCCTTACCCACAAGATACTCGTGAGACACAGCTATCTCCATCCTGTTCTGACTCTTCGCATTCTAGTCATGTGCAAGGCACATGCTTCACTTCGCGGGAAGCTTAGTCGCGATATACCTGCGAGAAGTCTTCTAGCTTCAATTGCTTGAGTCTTCACACTCTCTCTCTCTAACACACAACCCTTATAATCAAATCCCACAATAAATACAGGGTACAAAAGATTAAATAAAATTACAATAAAATTTGGCACGGAATAAAAGCCAACAAACTACGTATTTGTAAATCACAACTTTACAGGCAAATTGTCAAATGAGTTTACAAAAGATCAATCACAAAATAGTAGTAAGATTCTTTTGCTTGTTCTTTTCTCTCTTTTATTTTAAGAAGAAGTTTTTGAATAACCAATCTAATCCAATACAAAATTTCAAGAGTAAAGCACACCAACTTAATACTAGTATATAAGAACATAAAAGTATATCAATTAACATCCCCTTTTTGTTTTTTTTTTTTTGTTTTTTTTAATAAGTTATGCATACATAGTTACAAGGGCATAAATATCAAATCCCAACAAATTTGACCTAACAAATCATCATATGATGGAACCTCACCTACACTTCTCATCAAGTCACCAAAAGAACACTATATTCCAATAAACAATAACTAGAACTGTAATCCCTAGTGCACAAACTTTATTCCAAATCAAAACCTAAATAGAGTCTGCAATATCATAACTTAAGCTCTAATACAATAAAATTGTCACGCCCCAAACCTAACCATAAGCTAGGCACATGACAATGGCTGCTCGCTTATGAAGTTTACACCCTACAAGTGTGCAAAGTCTTCTTAGCAACTAAAAATTATCCTCAAAGAAAATTTCATCAATAAATCCAAAAATTTCCTCAATAATGCAATTGCCAAAAGAACTCCAAAGTACCAATAAAAACAACAATCCAAATCTGATGGCCGTTAAACAAAAGATATACTAATTATTACAAGATCATCTTATTTCAAAAATTCCTAATCTCCTTTCATGCATACATACTCAGAAAAAACAAAGAAAAAAAAAAAAAAAAAAAAAAAAAAAAAAAAAAAAAAAAAAAAAAAAAAAAAAAAAAAAAAAAAAAAAAAAAAAAAAAAAAAAAAAAAAAAAAAAAAAAAAAAAAAAAACAAAAAAACAAAAAACAAAAGCAAAAACAAAAAAAACAAAAACAAAAACAAAAAAAAAAAACAAAAACAACCCAAAACTTGCTATTTTTCATAATTTGAAATTTGAGAGGAAAAGGGGGCGTGAGTTAACAACTCAAAAAGTAACCAAATACCAAACTAGTTGAAACAAGAATATAAATTGAGAAAATAATATAGATTTATGAAATCAAAATTTTTCACATATATCAAAAGTTATAATATACTATGGGTTTTCAAAAATAAACTAAAGAAGTTTCATAGTCTTAAAATAATTCATAAATTCAAACATATTCACATTCTCAACAATCTTTTATATATATATATATATATATATATATATGGTCATGCTATATCCCCATGGCTAGGAATCAGATTCAGAAGAAACTAGTTCTATGCTAATGTATATCCCCCATTATCTGTGTCCAGAAACAGGATAGGCTTATGATGCTCTAAATAGAACTAGTTTCGATACCAATGAATAATCCCTATCGGCTGGGAATTAGAGTCAAAACATAGTCATATAGTCCAAAATCATATATATCAAATTAGAGTTCAAACAAAAATAAATCTCATTCAAATATATACATACATACATACATACATATATATAATCATATATTCAGTAATCAAATATATTTGTGATAATTATTTATTATTTACTTAAATCAGTAGTACAATTGAAATAAAAATGTAACAATTATAAACAATATTTAGTAGTTAAAATACAGTAGTATAAGAAAAATAAAACCAATTAGGATAAAGTTACCTCTACTAGCACACTACAAAGGAACTTCTCCCTAACACTTCCTTTAAAAATCTTAGATATCACCTAAAACAATTTTTCAAGTAACGTAACTCAATAATAATAATAATAATAAATTAAGAAAAACTTATAACGGTATCCGATAAAAAGAAAAAGCTACTAAAAATAACCAATAATTTTCCAATATTATCTCATGCCAAAAAACAAAACTTACTTATTCATAACATATATTTCCTTTACTTTCTGCCTAGGGATAAGACCAATAGATTACATATAAGATCAAAAGTCACTTTGTAAAAAAAGAGCACCACCTGGACTCATCTTCATGGATACAAATTCACCTTTCTTTGTTTGCTTTTATTTTATTTTTTTTCTTTTGTGATAGCTTGTCAGAAGTCAAAGCCTAGACTGCTAGACTTTTTGTTTTCATCAAGTCCAATACTTCGGGCACTATTTATCAGTGTGGGTGATACCATACCGTACCGGCCGGTACAGCCGGTATATACCGCACCAACCAGTGCATCGATACAGGTACACCCCTATTTCGTACCGGCCGTATCGGCAAAATCCGGCTGTTTCGGCAGGTAAATGGATACCGGGCTGAAACATGAAACACGAAATGCAAATCTGAGTAAGCCAAGAAAACCCAGCAGAAAGAAGGAGAAAAATGCAAAAGGTAACCGGTGAACACTCCAATTTTTTAAACTTACAAAACCAGAAATTCCACTTCTGGGAGAGAGAAAGAGGTAGAGTGAATGAAAGACCGAACCTGTATTCTTGTAAAAGAGAGACTTTGTTGTTACAAATTTTTTGAGGAACTGGGGAAGACACAGACAAATAGGTGGGGAGCGGAAGAGAAGAAAATTGAGAAGTGGGTTGGGAAGACAAAGTAAAGGACTGGAAAGGAGTTTATTAGATTGATTGGAAAACTGTATCAGATTGCTTGGAAACCGTAATTTTAGTGGGAAATAAGTTAGCTTATTTCATTATTTATTTAAATTACCTTTAATTTAAAAAAACCAATGGTGAGACTTGAACTAGATGATGTGACAGTGAGTAGACATTTAATTTTAATGAGTAGACATTAAATTACCTTTATTATATTTTTATTTTCGTTGATTCAAATTTTAGTGTAGATACTTTTCTATATAATTTCTTGAAGAGTATTTTTATTTACTTTTTTTTCTCAAAAAAAAAAAAAAAAAAAAAACTCTCTTTATTTACTCTAAAGTATTATGTAAAACATTAAACATACCAATAAAATAATTATTATAACTATATGTTTATCAAAAAATATCATTATAAAAATATCATTATAAATTTGTATATTGTATAAAATTGTAAAAAATAGCGATAAACTCGAAATGGTATACTAGTATTGACCGGTACCTGAAATATATCGTACCGCTAGCCAATTCGGTACAGCCTCCGGTCCGGTATTGACTTCCTTGCTATTCGTTGAAGAAAATCTGTGCAGAAACACAACCATCAAGCATAAAAATTTGCAGATTCTATCTATACTTAACGCAACAAAGGGCATTAAAAAAAAAAAAATCTGTAGGTACCTAGCATCCAAATTACGAAAAATATAAATCTAAATCCTTCTTTATTTATATCATAAAACTCATTGGATATTTAGATATTTGTACTACTGGCCAAAAAACCCACATAAAAATATTTTAATTTCATATAAAGCTTAGATTTGATGAAAGATGAGACTTCTTAGGCTCTCACCTCAATTATGTCGTCAGTCTTTCTCTATTTGAATATTCTGAATAATTTGCTCTCTCAAAATATCTATAATTATACACTGACTTAATTAATTTATATATAGCTAGGGTTTCGACCTTATTTTCTAAGAACTCTCTTAATAATATTAATTATAAAATTGACCCCACAAAAAGATTTACATAAATACCCCACCTTTTTAAATCTTTTTTTCTTTTTTTTCTTTCTTTCTTTTTTATGGTTATAACACAAAGACTTTTAAAAGAAAAAGGTTTGGGTTCCAAAAATCCCATAATTTTAAAGAAAAATAAATATTCCTTTTAAAACTTTGTTTATTCAAAAGATTTCTTTTATCATATTTTTGAAAAGAAAACATTTTTTTTTTAAGAAAGAAAAGATATTTTAAAAAAAAAGATTAACACACCTTATCTTCGGATAAAAGAGAAAAAGAAAAATATATGTATTTTTTGAAAGAAAATTTTTAAAGGGAAAGAAAAGATTTTTTTTCAAGAGAACATTTTTTTTAAAAAAAATAGGGGAAGTCTAAAGAAGGATTTAAAAAAGAAAGGGTTTCAATTTTAAAAACACTTTTGAAAAGGGAATAAAATTCTTTTCTCTTTGAAAAAACATTTCCTTGGAAAAGCATACTAAAGGAATTTTTTTAGCAAAACTATTAATCTATGGCAACCTTATTAATGAGAAAAAGTAAAGAGCAACAATAGTATATAAGTGCTATGAATTTGCAAGAAAATAAAGGAAAGTAAATAAAATTTCTAGAAAATTAAATGACAAGGGAATGTAAAGAACTCGAATTTAAATGACAACAAAAGTAAAAAGCTTGA
Source organism: Quercus lobata (assembly GCF_001633185.2). Classification (NCBI taxonomy): domain Eukaryota; kingdom Viridiplantae; phylum Streptophyta; class Magnoliopsida; order Fagales; family Fagaceae; genus Quercus; species Quercus lobata. The sequence continues at coordinate 36,955,195 of NC_044906.1, read as the reverse complement.
ATTTAAATGACAATAAAAGTAAAGAGCTTGAATTTAAATGATAATAAAAGTAAGGTCATTAAAAATGTTTTTTTTAGAGATCCATCTTAAATAAGTTTTAATCTATTTCAAGCCTTATGGGTTCTTTGTCAAAAAGAGGTGGGAGCTCTAAGCCATCAACCGTCCTTAAGACAACATTCCCATATTGTGCTTTACTTAAGGTTTAAAGCTCATTCAAAAGGGATAGATAGAAAATCATTTTCTTAGGTGATGAGATAGTAATATATATAAATATATAAATATATATATATATATATATATTTTATATATAAAAGGAGGAGGGGAAGAACATTAAATAAAAGGGAACAATAATAAGATGAATATATGAACAAGAATCTAAATGGTTCCTAGATGCCTAGACGAAATGAGACTTCTTCCCCTAAAGGGTACTTCTCATATTAGGTCTAGGTAAATGTTCAATACCCAAGTAGGAACTTAGCACAATATCACAATCAACAACACAGTATATAAGCATAAATAGATAGAGAAATAGATATACAAAATCACAACAACAAAATGCTAGGAATTTAAAGCAATAAAGTAACGAGACAACAAGCAAATAAATGGAATTTCATATATATAATATGAATGATTTATTCATAGGAAAAAATAGAGAGGGGTGGGATGGGTGTAGTTATTAAGAAACTACCCCATCCCTACATCTTACCCATAAAGATTACAATAAAGATGAGAGGGGCTGAATTTTTGTGAAGGGTTTCCTAAAGAGAGGAGAGAGAAATTTTTTCATAATTTTCTAGGAATTTTTTTTTCTAGTATTTTTCTCCCTAATTTTTCTATTTTTTTCTCCCAATTTTACACCTTAGCTGCCTATTTCGCCTTTTTGCCAATTGTGGGTTCCTTTTTGTTTTTACAGTACCTAGGCCCCAAATAAAATAAGGATTCTGGGTCTTATACTTGTTTTTTGGTGGACTAGGCTTGGTTCACCGCAATTATGTTGGGCTGATTACGAACCAAGTTGTGCACAAAGACATGGGCCCTACAACACATACACATCCATACATACAATATATATATATATATATATATATGTATGTATGTATGTATGTATGTATGCATGTATTGTATAGTAAAGAACAACAAAGGGATAGTAATAGCAAATAAAAAGCATTAGAGATCCTCAGAATGATGAATAATATTTCATTATTTCTTGTTCTTTTTAGTACATTAGGTCCTTTCTCCTTTGGGATATGTTACAAGGTCCAAATAAGTTCAAAAGTCACAAACTTAAATAACTCTTTTAGGCTTCTAAGACTTGTGAGGTTTGAATCCTTTTGAATCCAAGTGTATCCTCTAGTGTCTATCTTAGGATCCCTCACGGAGTTTTCCCTCTTTTCTCCCCTTTTGAATTTTAAAGGGTTTTTTTAAAGGATCTTTTCTCTTTGATTCACTATTACTGAATGGTTTTTTACTATTGACTCCCTCTCCTTTTGTAGTGCTCTCCTAGGGTTTTTGGTGTACCACTGTTTCCTTCCATTTATTGTCCTAGGTACCAAAACCAATGTTGTGTCAGCAATATTAGTGGTTGGTCCCTTCCTTATTTTCTCATTATTTTCCCCTTTTGAGGTCCCCCCCCCCCCCAAAAAAAAGTCCCTAGATGACCTTTCTGTCAAGCTACAAGATCCCCAACCCCCTTCCTTCATGGTCCATCTCTCTATGTTCCTCAAGGTACTAGACTTCTTTTCATGTAAGTGCTGATTCCTAAGCCATCTACCTTTTTCTGCATAATGGGGCGGTTGATGGGACATATCCACCCTCGTTCTTTACGTTCATGGGCATGCTCCCTTGAGCTGTCTCAATCCTAGCTGGTCTGATGCTGCATACCTTGAGGATCCCATGTTTCTAGGAATCCCCAGGTATCCTGGTTCAACTTTGTTTTTGAGTTTCCCAGCAATTTTCTCTTATAAGGGTTGGGTTGAGCTTCCTTTTTTCTTTGTTTCGTAAGGCCCAAAGCTTACCCATTCATGGGCTTGGGTCCTTTCCTACTTATTTTAAGTAGTCCTTAATTGGCAAGTTTGGGCCTTACCCCTTCCTTGAAAGCCCAAATGGTTCTAAAATTTCAATTTTGTATTGTTTAGGACCTTGATACAATATTGTGATATTTTGGACCTTAACACCAATTTCTAGTCCGATCTTCGTGCGACTGTTTGGAGGCATTTCTGACTCCATTTTCTTTTAAAGTTTATATCCTTGGAAATCTCTAGATGTTTAGTTTTCATAGGTTCTAACTTTGCAAGATTTGGAGCTACAGTCGTCAAGATATCACGCCCAGAAGGGAAGTGACGTAGTGTAGGAAATTCTATAATGTTTTTCCTTTAAAAATTTATTGCTTCCCATCTGTGGTAGATATCATCAAGCCCTTTATGTCAGAGATGTTCGAGACCTTATACTTCAAGCTAGTTTAGCTGGATCACTCCAGTTCTCGCCCAATTAGTACAATTTTTTGCACAAAGTTAGCTCGAAAATAGCCTATTTAACCTGAAAAAAGTGAAAATTTTAGTTAGGTTTTTGGTATTTTGTTAATATCTCATCTGTTTTAACTCCAAATTTAGCCCATGAACTATCGTTTCGAAAGGAAAAATATGACCTATAAGATAGTCCAAAATTCAACTTGATCGGACAATTAGATCAAAAAGTCAATTTTTTTACCATACCCAGTTAGGGTTTTTGGTCTTAATTGCTATCAGAGGGGTTTTGAATGTTATGACCCTTTGATCCACTATTTGATCATGTTGCATTTATTTGTTACCATATTTGGCTTTGAAATTTGCAATTTGCAATTTGCACCTTTTTTATTTTATTTTATTTTGGATTTTGGCATTTGTTTTGACTCATGAATTAGGGCCGGACAAAATATGATATTGACAGCAATGACCACGAAATTAAGCAAATATTTTTCAATTTCATTCCTCCAATGGTTTTAATTTACTATTTTATGGTGTGATGACATGATTTAATGTTGGGATGTAGGAATTAAGACTACACAAGCCAAATTCAAAAAGAGAGAGAAAGAGAAGAGCAGCTCATTGTGGCCACTGACACTACCGGCAGGGTTCACGAGGTGAGCCAATGGTCTAACTAGGTTCAATTTGAGCCAAGGAGTTTGGGTTCGTGGGGTTTGGGTTAGGGAGAGTTCTTTGTGGTCTTAATTTGTTTTTAGATTTTAGGATTTGGGCTGAAACTGTGTCATTTAGGCTAGAGGTTTTTGTTTTAATTTTAGGCTTGAAACGACGTAGTTTTAATGCATGCTAGCACTTCACTTGGTCATCACTAAAACAACGTAGTTTTTGGGTTGATTTGAGAAAAATAAAACACATCAGCATGATGATGTGTCACTTAACAGCATAAATTAACCGTGGGGGGGGGTGAATTGCTAACGAAACCAAACTTTAGGTTGTAAAATCAAGTTTTTAAAATTTTGGATGTAAAATCCAGTCAACGCCAAACTTTAGGGGTGTAATTTGTAATTTACCTTTAAAATTATACATAAAATATGAATTTATAAATTGGATAGTAAATAATATTTTATTAACACAAATTTTAGTGTGTGTATTAAGAAGAAAATGTAAAATATTAATTTAATAAAAATTTATTTAGTGGTATAACTTTGCAAATAATTACATCAAATATAACTTGAACCCATTACCTAATAAATTTTTATTGGATTAACAGTTTCAAAATTTCTATGTTTGATTATATATTCTCTATATTCTTAATACACATCCAATTTATACTAATTGAATGTTGTTTACTATCCAATCCATAAACTCAATCGTTATATATAGTAACTTGAAATTTGTGGAGTTGAATGATGACACAATTTTTAATTTTTAATCATCTTGAAATTTTGTAAGCATGGGGATTATGAGAAGAAAATGTAATCTAATGGTGGGTGTTTCAAAATTCGCATTTAATAAAAAGAAATTGACGAGTGTAACATTTCTTAAATTTACATTTGGTATAATTTGAAATTAACTTTAAAAGGGCATAACAGAGGTGATTAGTAGACAACCTTACCCCTAATTGTTTTCGAAAAATTAGATTCTCTTACTCAAGCACACAACCTATTGCTTTTGGTGGAAAGAAAATCAACTTTATATACAAAGGAATACACATGGTTTTATTTTATTTTATTTTATTTATTTATTTATTTACTATTATTATTATTATTATTATTATTATTTGTTTTAAATAATACTACCGAAATACATGTGTATTAATCAACTGAGTTCTTTTAAGACCACAACGATTGTGTCACAATTTTTTAAACAACTTTGATATAACATATTGTAGGTTATATATTACTTTTATATATGTCCGCTATATGGCTTATATGAGTTGTTGCGCACACATTATCTAATCAACTGTATGCATTGGGTAGCGGAAGTGCTAGTAGAGTGGACTTGACAATCTACATTGGGGAGTGCTAGTCCAATTTCTTTACATGCTAGCCCAAGCAGGGAAAAAAAAAGGAACAAAAAAGGAAATAGAATTTTATATTTATTTATTTTTATATAAGATAGAAATTCTGCTCTAATATAATCTAATGGCCTGTTTAGAAGTTTAGAGACGGAGGAGAGTAGAGGGGAGTAGAGGGGAGGAGAGTAGTGGGGAGGAGAGTAGAGGGGAATGGCTCTCCTCTATCTTGTTTGGATGTTTTTAAAATTAGTAAGAGGAAATGGAGTAATTAGCCATTCCTCTTGTTTGGATGTTTTACAAAATTAGGATGGAGAAGAGAGGAAATGATTTAAATAGACAAATTTACCCCTATTTGAAAATGGACTTGCAACATTGGTCTATGATTAATTTATCAGTTTTGTAAAGTCTTGAACTTGATTATTATTAGTCCAAATCTTAGAATATGTTATTGATTTTTTTTTTTTTTGGAGAATCATAAATAAAATTAAAAAAAAAAAATAAACAAAATAAAGTACAAAGAACAGTTTTCATTTTCAACGCAAAATCCAAAGCACTGGAGTAAGGTGGTTCAGCCCCTGGCTCCACCTTCATATTCATCACTCGGGTCTTTATCACGTCAACTGGGTTCGACACCACCGCCGTCACAAACCCCGCCGCGAAGCTCGCGGTCACGTGGGTCCCAAGCCCGTCTCTCATCACTCCCTTTTCCAATATCATCTCCTTGATATGATCGTACAAAGCTAGCTGCGAAGCTGTGACCAACATGGCTCGGTTTATAGTTAGACCCGAGCCGCGCCACAAGCTCGGCACGCCTTCTTGGCTCCGATGCCTGTGATGAATATGAAGGTGGAGCCAGGGCCTAAGCCACCTTACTCTGGTGCTTTGGATTGAGTGTTGAAAACTATGCTTACTAGATGGTTGAGAGAGAAAGAGAGAGCGATGGCTAAGAGACTCGATCCACGTGACTTGGCGAAGGTCAATGTGAGCCGTTGATAAGATGGGAAGGGATGGTGAGGAGAGTCAAGAGTGTGGTGATTATGGATTGTGCTTTTTTTATAAAAAAAAAAAAAAAAAAAAAAAAAAAAAAAAAAAAAAAAAAAAAAAAAAAAAAAAAAATTGTGAAATGTGTTTGTGTTTCTTTTGGCGGGTTTGAGGAGGAGCCAATGTGTAATGAAATTCTTCTGAATCTAACATCTACAATAGCACAAAGAGAATCGGCGAAAAGGTGATGAAGCTGAGAAAGCTAAACAACAATGAGATTCAGTTTTTTTTTTTTTTTTCATTCACCTTAAATTTTCTTAGGAAATAAACAAAGATTATTTATATAATCGGTTGTAATTTTTTTAATTTAGAAAAGGTAAATTGGAGAATTCATTTGGTCAGTAATTTATCTACTCTACTCTCCCTCTAAATATCTCCAATTTGGAAGAATTAAAAATGAGGGGTTAGAGGTAGTTGAAACCCCTCCCCCTCCTTCCTTAAAAAACTTCCAAACAAGGCAATTGAATTACTCTTCCTCACTCTACTCTACTCTCCTTCCTTTTTTAAACATCCAAACAGGCCATAAGTGTATATGTATATGAAAGTCCCTTCTAGAGTCTTAAATCTCGAAATTGCTCTTTACACCCCATAAGCACTTATAAAGTGACTATCATAACAAAAGACACAGTGGTCAAGAATAGATTTTTTTTTTTTTTTTTTTTGAAAACGTAGGGAATAGAATTTTGAATATTGAAGAGGCTTGTAATCGGCATCATTAGCCAATGAGACAATCAGGCAAATCAAATGCAATGCAAATGACCAACCGTATTTATTCTATAAGAGCAAAAATGTCATTTTGTTGTTTGGCCTATATGAGTTGGGACAAAATTGGCCTCTGCCCTTTTCGGGCAAAATAAATAGCATTCTACCCCCTTTTCCAAACTAATTAGGAAAATGCCCCTCTTTTGAAACTCGACTTTTTCAAAATCGAGTTTAAAAAAAAAATAAAAAAAATAAAATTTAGAGCCCTATAGTGGCGTTTTAAGGAGCCTAAGTAACGTTTTAAGGACCTATAGTGGCGTTTGTAACTCGAGCTCCATGAACTTGAGTTCCATGCAAGTTTTTTACCTATAACTCGAGTTCTTGGAGCTTAAGTTAAAAAACGTCACTATAGGTCCTTAAAAATGTCACTATAAGTCCTTTAAAACGTCACTATAGAATTTAACTCGATTTTGAGAAAGTTGAGTTTCAAAAGAGGGGCATTTCCCTAATTAGTTTGAGAAATGGGGTAGAATGCTATTTATTTTGTCCGAAAAGGGCAGAAGCCAATTTTCTCCTATATATATATATTAAAAGCTAAAAGAAAAAGCTTGTGGTAAAGGGACACTTCATTTATTAGGAATCATTGCAAATTCTATTATTATTATTGTGGGGAGTGGAAGAGTCTTCATCTAGGCTTAAAGTCCAAATACCTATTGGGCCTTGTGGAATGGATTGGGCCAGACACATATGCTCACGAAAGGGCCCAATAGCTTATAAGATCTGGTGGAAGGGAATAAAGTTGTCGAGCATCCAGGAGGAGATAGGAATCCTTGCAGATCATTCCCATGAGGCAGGTAGTAAGCTAAGTGGAGCCAAGTTTTATTCGAGGAGATGTGCACGAATGATCTACATCTTACTTCCACCTGGTATCTAGAATCTCAGGGAATCTTTCAGAATATGTAACAAGGGTGAAGATCTTCACTTCCGCATTAATGAGGGGACTTCCACCTAACCTCTGCCGCATTGAATGCATTTGAGACAACTTGAACAGTACAAACACCCTAAAAGTCAAAATTCTAGAGTAAGGGAAAGGAGGAAACCAATAAAAAAGAGGAAAATATCCTTGAAAACTTGGCTGTCAACAGGACAATTGTAGGAATAAGAACAAAAGATATGCCTATATAAGGGAGGAGGCAGGCAAATAGAAAGGGGTTGAAAAACAAAGATTAGAAACAAGTAACAAAGAGAGAGAGAGAGAGAGAGAGAGAGAGATACCCAACTGATATAGTGTAACACTGCGGGAAATAGAATTTTTTCTCTTGTAATACATAAGTTCATCTGAAATATATGGTATTTATGAAATCAATTGCTTGAGTTTCACACTATGGAGTATTTTTTCCCTGTTTTTCTTTTATATAAATAATTTGTGTCAATCAATTAAACTCCACCTCGTGGATCCACTCGGTATCCTTAGGCTAGTTGGTTTTTGACACCCACAATTGGCGCCGTCTGTGGGAATACTCTACCAAGTAGTAGGCTCAAGAGTTGATTTTCTTTTTAATCATAGCGAATCGATCTCAGATTGGGCTTGCCCATCTATCTCGTCCAAGCATTTCCAAAGAATCTGTCCATGGAGATCGACGCTTGTGATTCGAAGTTCATAAAAAGACTCAAAGACAACCTGACCCACACCTGTAGGAAGAAAGACCAACCACCAATACAATAGGCCCCTCTTACTCAAGCAGGGATAAGGAGGTGGAAAGATTGAGGGAGTAAGTAGTGATGTTGCAGCAGGAAGTTGAAAGAAACGAGGAGCTTGAATGGAACTCGAGTTCATTATAGGTAAAAAGAAACTTGCATGGAACTTGAGTTCATGGAGCTCGAGTTCCTAAATGCCACTATAGATCCTTAAAACGTCACTATAGGCTCCTTAAAACGCCACTATAGGGCTCTAGAAATTTAAAAAAAAAAAAAAAAAAAAAAAAAAAAAAAAAAAAAAAAACTCCATTTTAAGAAAATCGAGTTTCAAAAGAGGGGCATTTCCTTAATTAGTTTGGAAAAATGGGCAAAATGCTGGATTTTTTAAAAAAAAAAAAATGGCAAAAGCCGATTTTCTCCTATATATATATATATATATTCTATTCTATAAAAGTCAATAAAAACATTTATTATATTTTCAATTTCTAGAAGACAGCTTATAGTTTCTTTTCTTTTTAGTTTTTACTAGACTTTCCCGGCTTATCGGTTGAAACTTGAACTTGAAAGCCCACAAATTTCTATAAAGTCGTGTGCCGTATTATTCTAGTATCAGATAAAGATTAAAGGACATTTCCGATTTTATTTGATATTAAGAATGCAAATTCTTCTGTACCCAATAAAATTTGTAGACTTGGACCTATGTACCCCACAATTCGTTATTGGTGTAAGAAAAATCTCAACAATTTAGTAAGTATTACTAATTTTATTACATTGGTCTTAAAAATTGATGTGTTATTAATTAAAAATATTGCAATTCAAGATTTAGATATAAGGTAGATGAAAGTTGAAAATCAACAATCACATTCATTGTCACATTATTTTGTAAGTTTCATGTAATAAAGCTTAAAGTACCGTTAGGATTTTTCAAGATGAAAAGGCTCTCATTGGTTGGCATAGAGAGAGCGTTGAAAATGAGCAACAATACAGAGGCCTGTATCTTATCCAATGAACGGCAGATGAGAGCAGTAATGCATAAGTTGGCTAGGCATGTTGAATACAAATCTTATCCAATGAACGGCGGATGTGTAAGTTGGCTAGGCATGTTGCATACACTAAAAAATAGTCTTACTAATAGTTACACCAAAAACTCCTACTTCCAGGTATCTTCAATTTTTTATTTTCTATTTGTCCTATTTCTTCCTGTCTTCTTATCTTAGTTGGCTAGGCATGTTGCATACAAATGTTTATATCATTTGGTAATGAATTTTGACAAGCCAAATATTGATTTGTGTTGAGGTTGTATTCATTTTCTATTTTTATTTTCGATACTCATTTTCTATACTCAATCTTGTACTCATTTTTTGTTTCTATCTATTTTTTTGTTTAGTATCATTTTCTACTTTGTCTTCCCCTCCACTTTTTTTTTATGACAAGCACCAACAAATAGATAGAGAGGGTGTTCTTTGATGTGACAAGTCATTGATAGTGAGACCCATATATTTGATTTATTTTTTATTTTTTTATTTATGAAAATGCCACTATATTCATTTTCAAGAAAATGAAAACACCAAAAAGTTGTATTCAGTTTTTGAGTTCAAATCCTCTTTTTTTGGATACTAAAAATGAAAAATAAATACAAATACAAAGCCAAATAAGTTTTTTAGTGGTAAGTTACACAAAAAACTAAAAATGAATACAAAATACACCTCTTTTTTGCTCAAACCAAACAGGCCCTAATAAACTTATAGGGGTGCAACATGTTGCTATAAGGCACCATATGGAAGAAACCCCCTCTTAACCAATAGAAAAAAAAAATTAGTTTTTTTTTTTTTGTAATATAGAAATAATATTAAGGTCTCCTTTATTCGCCAATAGAATGCGTTGTTTATATGTCTAATAGTATAAAAAAAATTTCAATACCCAAAAAATTAAACTAATAAAAATTATTTTTGAAAAGTTATCATCTCTTTGAATGTTTCGTATGCGTATTACATATAGTGGTCAAAGAGAGAAACTTAGGGACTGTTTGGATTTCATGTTTTCCATTACCCATCACATTGTTTTCATCACCCATAACTCAAAACTAGTGGGTCCCACGGTAGAAGGGTGTGTTTGGATTTGTTTTTAGTTTTTGTTTCCATCATTCAATTCTCTGATTTTTGAGTGATGAGTTAGCAAAACTGAAAACAACTTTTGGGTCTTTTCAATTATGGAAACTGAGTTATGATGGCATTTTTGTAATTTTACTCAACCAGATGGGACCCACCTTATGCCTTGTCTCATCAATCTGACTTCATGCACCCGTGCTCTCCCCCTCTCTCCCTCATTTTTTTTTTTTTCAAACACAGAACTCTCATCTCCTCTCTTCACCGGACCTTCACAAACCCATAACTCACCGCCACATGAGCATCACATGCCACCACCACGAGCCAACTTGAGATGGATCTCACTCTCGGGTCCTTCACTGTCTCGAGTCCTTGAGTTCAAACTTAGCCCAAGTGGGCCTTGCTCTTTCATCGTTGGCTTCTCTCTAAATCAAACCACCATGGTCGAAACTTCAAGCTCAGCCTAAGTGGGCCTTGCTCTCTCACGTTCGACTTTCCTCTCTAAACCGAACCACCATGATTTAAGCTTCAAGGTCCACCCTCTTTTTGAAACCCTCTTTCTTTTTTATTTTCTTTCTATTTATTTGCTCAAATTTCTCTTTTTTCTTTGAGCTGAAAGTTCCTTCCTTTGTAATTGTTTGTGGATTTGGGGATTTGGTTGATTTAGGTTTGAGGGTTTGACAAATGGAATTTGGATTTGGATTTGGGGTTTCAAAATACAAGATTTTTGTTTTGGGTTTTGGGTTTGTTTCAAAATTGGCATATGTGTGTATTAGAAAAACTGTAGCCTTGTGATGTGTGTGTGATTTGCTTGTGTTTGATCCGCTTTCCTTTCTTTTTAGCTAATGCTCCTTTCTCTTTGCTTGAAATTTTTAGAGAGAAAAATGAAAGAGTGGGCTGAGAGAAAATATCACACGGGTAAGGGCAACAAGAAGAGTAATATTACCATTTTGAAAAAATAGATTTGTGGTTCCACCTTTTTGAGTTAAACTTGAGTTATCAGAAGTTGGAAACAAATGCCAAACATGCCACCTTAGGAAGTTAGGGTATTTTCAGTGATAAGTGATGAGTTATTGAGTGATGAGTGATGCGTGATGATATTTTAGTGATGAGTGAGCATTTTTCAAAATCCAAACAACCCCTTAGTTTGCCAAGAAGCCAGTGGGTTAATTTAGAAAAATCAAGTATAGCCATAAATAAAACCATACCAATGATTCTTGTGTACTTGTGCATATGTTAATAATAACATACTTAACTTAATGTCAATTTAGATAAACCTAGTGTCTATTTGGTATGTCTTATTTTTCAAGTTTTTGAAGAAAAAAAATTTGTGTTAGCAAAAAAAATATATATATATATATCTATACAAGGGGAGTGGGAATGGTAATTACCATCAATCCCCTTTTCTATCCTCCCCATTTTCACTCTAAATAATATATATATATATATATATATATCAATTTCTAAGAGATTTATTTCTTTTCATTTTGTAAAAAATTCTTTCCAGGATAAATTATAGAACAAAACTTAAGTGCAGTTCCTTAGTTGTTGTTCTTTAAGTTCTCCACTTAAATTTTAGCAATGTGGTCATTTAATTAAATTGGCAAACACCGTTAAACCTATCCATTAGACTGACACCTTCCTGTCTAGCCATAAAAAACACCACTGCTTATTGTGTTCTTGCTGCAAGGATTTGAAAAAAGGCCAGCAAGGATTTGCTTGTATCTTTGCTTTAAGCACATCATTCGTGGCTAGCCTCTTCTCCCAATCTTATGGGTTTGGAAAGAAAACTTGAAGGCATCCACCATTGACCTCACAGCCAGTCACTATAGGAGCCACCGTCAATGGTGGCAATAGCAAATTTGAATTGGTCTTGTAGTTTAGGATCGCTTAGATCGAGACAAATAAAGAGCGATGGAGAGAGGGGAGAAGAGAGGTTGAGAGAAAGCTAAGGCACTGCCGTTAGCAGCGATGAATGGTGAACAGCAAAGCTTGGAGCTAGCTCTTAGCCATAGTCTTCAATCAGTGAGAGGAAATTGAGAACGAGAAAGTTGAAGTGAGACTAGTTGTTTTTTTTTTTTTTTTACCTTCTCTCTTTTGAAGTTAAAGTGTTTCATACCGATTGTGTTGATTTAATTAATTGTCAACATGGCTAAAATTTAAGTAATGAACCTAAGGAACAGTACATAAGATACTGTATCTAAGTTTTTCCCTAAACTATATATTTGCTTCTTAACTTTTACACTTTGTCAATTTGTTTTTTAATATCTCAAATGTGTAAGTTTAATCCTAACCTTTTACTATTATATGAAAGTAGTTTATGCCGTTAAATGATGGATGGAAAATGTTCACATTGCTAACAATGATATTAATATATATATATATATATATATATATATATATTTATATATTTTGTTGCCAATTGAGCTACCTCGTCAACAGCCACATGTCCTTATTTAATTATTAAAAAAAAAAAAAAAAAAAAAAATCCAACAGATTGGCTATTCTCCCCCAAATTTGAAACCTCTGCCTCCAAATCTCTTTCACTGCCTATTCTTAATAAAACGGTGTCCTCTTCTTGATAATAAAAACACAGTTAGAGTAGTACTGGTAATGAAGCCAAAAAAACAAAAACTCAAAATCACAAAAAGTTGGGAGCAATAATGAATAAAGGGCCTGTTTGGTTTGAAGGAAAAAAAGCAGTGTTTTTTTGTATTCATTTTCCGTTTTCTATGGTACTCACCACAAAATTTTAGTTTGGTTCGCAAATTTTTACTCCGTTTTTATTTTAAAAATCCAAAAAGAAAGTAAATATGAATAAAAAAATAAAAACAACTTTTTGACGTTTTCATTCCGGTGAAAATGAATACATGCCATTTTTGTATAAAAAAACCAACTTTATGGCCCCACTAGCAATTAATTATCTATTAAAAACTATCTCTATCTCTCCTTCAATCTTTATTCTTCGGTCTCTCTGCTATTCTCTCTCTCTCTCTCTATGGTAGATCGCGATCGGTGTCCCAAAGCTACGTGCCTCACTGCAAAGCCACCACCAACACCCTCACCACCACTCACTCAGATCAACCCGATACCTCTCTCTCTCCCTCTCTTCGATCTCTTTCTTTTTTGGGGCAAAAATGTGAAATCTGAGTATTCCGGTGGTGATCTGGGTTGGCTTTTAGCTTTTCAGGTGGATTACGGTTTGTGAAATCTGGGTTTTAGTTTTCCGTTTCATCTCTTGGTTTCTCTCTATCTCTATTCATCTCTTGGTCAATCGGCGACTGTGACCCACGGCTGATGCTCACTGTTAGCGGTGATGGTCGATCAATGATGATGAGGCGTTTGCTTTGGGGTTTGTTTGTGCTTTATGGGTTGCTTTGTTGAAATATTGAGGTTTGGTGGTTGTTTGAGGCATATCTGATGGTGGATTTGAGGTGTTTAGGGGGTGAGTTTGCTGAAATTTGTTTAGGGGGTGAGTTTGTTGAAATCTGATGGGGGGATCCATGGTTGTGTGGTGTTTGTTTTCAGGTACTCTGACTTGGGCTAGTTTGTAGGAGGGAAATGGTTTTCTAGCAGGAGGAGCTTCACATGCATTCGTATCCGTTGGGATTGTTATATTAAAAAAAAAAAAAAAAAAAAGTTAGGGAAGACAAGCTGAAAATTGATGCCAAACAAAAAAATTAGTTAAAAACAAAAAATGAGTATAAGATTTGAGCAGAGAAAATGAGGATAGAAAATGAAAATAAAAAATGAATACACACCCATCACACAAACAAAACAGGCCTAAGCTTCTAACCCAAATATGCAATGGAAATAAAAAGATCCAAACTTTAGTTGGTACGATGTTCATGGCGTAAGACTAGACATGGCAAAACGGGCAGGTCGGGTCAGGTTCGGGTCGGGTCAAACGGGTCACGGGTCAAAAACAGGTCATTTTAAGCGGATTGAAATCGGGTTCGGGTCGGGTCAGGTTGACCCGTATTTTTCACATGAAATTTTTTATTTTTTTTTATAAAGAAAATAATATGTATTTGCCATTTGGATAGTTATGCAACATATTACTTGATGTAAAATGCATTATTTTGAATTCACTACTTATATCAAGAATAAACTCAGTTAAACTTATTAATATTTATTCAATAATTTTAAAATTATACAAATCCTAACATTGCTATCTAAAACAAAACAACACAAAGATAAGTAAAACAAATATACAAGTTTTATTTTTACACAATATCAACATTCCAAAAAAAAAAAATTACAAATGATTTATTGGATAACTCATTTGATAAAGAATAAAAACATATATGAAAGTTACAATTTTAAAAATTAATTTTATAATCTATTATCAATTGTGGTTGACACTCTATTTCAATTTGAGATATACATTAAAGTTTGATTGCTTACTTATTTATACCTAGTCTCTTTTATGAAGATCATATCATTGTTAAGCAGCACACACTCTAGGAAATATCATAATTATTTTGAAAAGCTGTTTATTTTGAACATAAATTGTTAAAAAAAATAGATCTAAGCATTCATAATTTATGCTAATTTGATACTTTGGCTTTACTATTTTCACACTTGTGAATGTGTCTCACACATATCTACAATTTTAAATCTGTTTTTAACTTTACTGTAACCAGATTATCTTAGCATGTACTTTGCTATTTGATATCTAAAAATCTTTACTCATTACAAAATGCTCAACCATTTATATTTCAATTAATTTGCATGCAGTTATGTAAATGTATCAATTGTTTCCTTAAAACTCATAATAAACAATTAAACTAATATTGTCTTTATTTCACTATTTTTTTTACCCAAAAAAAAAAAGTTTTAAAAAAATGGTTCGGGTTCGGGTCGGGTCGGGTTGACTCGCACAAAACACGGGTCGGGTCACGGGTCAACCTGTTTTTGCTTCGGGTAAAAAAAAAAAATCGGGTTCGGGTTGGGTATTTTTCGGGTTGGGTCAGAAAATTCTGACCCGTTCTGATGCTACAATTCAAACCTCTGACCTCATAGAGCTAAGCTAGGCGTCAAATTTGGGGAAGAAAAGCTGAATTGTAGTGGTGTTATTGATTTTTTTTTTTTTTTTTAATTTAAGAGATAATTACAACTGCTAACCTCACAAGTTGAACCTTTTCCTCCCTAAATTTCCAAGCATTTTGTACATGGAGAGGTGTCAATTTACCTACAAAGCCTTTGGCTAATGGCGTTATTGATGTTAGTTTGGATTATTAAATATATAAGACATTAGTTCGACTAGGACATTTGGATGAAATTTTAATGATATTGGTTACGTTAAGTTTCTCACTACAATGCTATTATGTATAGAATTTTGAAAATCACTATTAGATACTACATATATAATATCAATTCACTATCATTGTTCGGGAAATTCTGATAAATACAACACAAAATAAAATGAATAAATTGGTTTAATAATATCTCCTAAATTGAATGAAGATTGGTGCATGAGATTTTTTAACTCAATTACAGTTTGTTATATTCAAAATCTTTAAATACAAATTTTTTGAATAGAAATAGAATAGAAAAATATACTCATTAGTTCCAAAAAAAATAATAGCAAAAATCTAAACAATTGAATTTGTATGAAAAGCTAACAAATGCAAAATCTAATTTTGATTATAATCAATTTTTTTCTAAGATTTGGTTATATATATATATATATATATATATTTATATATTACTTAGGTCTATATATATTGGACTCCTCATTTTTTATACTGAATTAACTCACTCGGCACAAAAATTAAAAAAAAAAAAATTAGATTAGAAGAAACACGTGAAAAAAAATTAAACTCTAATTGAAATCCAATTTTTACACTAAATTAACTCATTTGGCACAAAACTTAAAAAGTTTAGACGAGATAAAACACATGTTGCAAAATTAGACTTTAATTAAATTCTAATTTGAAATCTGTGAGAGTGCTTTTTTTTTCTTTAGCACACAGGCCCAAAGATCTTGGGCCAAATAGTTGTAGTTTGGTGGACTGGGCTTGGTTCACTGCAGCTAAATGGGGGCTGATTACGAACCAAGTTGTGCGCAAGTCACATAAATCTCCTCAAGGCAAAAATGCGATTTCTCCTAAGTAATAAAATATCATTATAAGTGTTTTAGTATCATAAAATGAACATTTACTCTTACAAAATAAGTAAAATAGATATTCATAATATTCACAATGAGAAAGAGATTGAAATAGAATATTTAAGGTTTATATTTTATCGTATAAACATTTTAAAGAATTCCTTCACTTGGTACCCCGAGCGTACTGTTGTGGGATCCCGGGGCGTATTAGGCTTGTAAGAACCCAGAATACTGATTCTCTGCACTATACAATCTTTCTCCATGCTTGTTATGCAATGGAATTTTGTCCTTTCCTTTTACCTCTATAGGTCCTACACAAGAACAACTATACAATGCACATATCTTCAAATAATTGTTAGTTTCTTGGATTAGGATATATATATTAATACATATACATATATGTAAATGAATTTCATGAGAATGATTCAGCCACAAGGATTCTGGCCCCAATTCTCACAGACTTAGTGCTTTTGCACAAGACTTGTAGGATTTGGAACTCAAGTCTGAGTGGCTTTGCTTGGGCAAAGGACTCAGCTTTTGGTTGAGTAAAAGGAAGAATTAACAAGCAAGAATATATGTATTGAGCAGTAAGAAGCAATAAAGGAAGATAATATAATAAAGAAATATACAAAGTAATTGTTAGAAATCCTCATATCAATATGAGATATTTCATTATTTTTCTTAATTGTGGATTACAAATGTGCTCACTACGACGTGATACAAGGTTCAAATAAGCTCAAAAATTACAGACTTCGATGGCTATTCAAGCCTCTAAGACTTGCAAAGTTTGAATCCTTTTGAATCCAAGTATGTGCTATAGTGGCTGTTTCTGGGATACCGGGAGACGTTCCTCTGTTTTTCTTAAATTTTATAGAGTTCTAATGACTCTGTTATGATATTCTTCCTACTGAAAATCCCCCCCCTTCAACATGGGTTTTCTCTTCCTTTTATAGTATGTTTTCTAGGGCTCCGAGGTACTAGTGATTTCTCTCTTTGGTACCCCGGGCGTACTGTCGTGGGATCCCGGGGCGTATTAGGCTTGTAAGAACCCAGAATACTGATTCTCTGCACTATACAATCTTTCTCCATACTTGTTATGCAATGGAGTTTTGTCATTTCCTTTTACCTCTATAGGTCCTACACAAGAACAACTATACATTGCACATATCTTCAAATAATTGTTAGTTTCTTGGATTAAGATATATATATATATATATTAATACATATACATATATGTAAATGAATTTCATGAGAATGATTCAGTCACGAGGATTCTGGCCCCAATTCTCACAGACTTAATGCTTTTGCACAAGACTTGTGGAATTTGGAACTCAAGTCTGAGTGGCTTTGCTTGGGCAAAGGACTCAGCTTTTGGCTGAGTAAAAGAAAGAATTAACAAGCAAGAATATATGTATTGAGCAGCAAGAAGTAATAAAGGAAGATAATATAATAAAGAAATATGCAAAGTAATTGTTAGAAATCCTTATATCAATATGAGATATTTCATTATTTTTCTTAATTGTGGATTACAAATGTGCTCACTACGACGTGATACAAGGTTCAAATAAGCTCAAAAATTACAGACTTCGATGGCTATTCAAGCCTTTAAGACTTGCAAAGTTTGAATCCTTTTGAATCCAAGTATGTGCTATAGCGGCTGTTTCTGGGATACCGGGAGACGTTCCTCTGTTTTTCTTAAATTTTATAGATTTCTAATGACTCTGTTATGATATTCTTCCTACTGAAAATCCCCCCTCTTCAACATGGGTTTTCTCTTCCTTTTATAGTATGTTTTCTAGGGCTCTGAGGTACTAGTGATTTCTCTCTTTTGCCCCTCAGAGCTCGTGCTGTGACAGTTGCTTAGGGGCTGATCTCTTCCCCTTTTTTTTTCATGGTTTTCATCTTTTAGTGCTGTTTCTCTAAAAGTCACTTGCCAACTTTCCATTCCGGGGCATCATTGGGCAACTATCCTTCAATCTCTCTTTTTTCAAGGTTTCTCACTTTTCAGACTCAGCTATCGGTTGTATTTCCTTACTGTCATTATTCCCAAATAGTTGGAATCTTTTACTGCTGGGTTGAAAGTTCCCTTCCAGTCGCTTCTACTTATGATTTTCTCATTCTTGGTTCCTTGTGGTACAACTCCTTTGTTCATGAATGTTTGCTTTATACTTTCTGATTCTTTGCTGCACCACTAGGTACTTGAGAAGGACATCTCTGTTCTTCATTTCTTGTATTTCGTGGTACCTCTCTTGAGCTGTCTCAATCCCACATTAGCTGTGCTGCATTACCTGAGGATCCCGGGCCTTTGGCAGCCTCTGGGTATCCCAGCCCAGTTCTTTCACTGGATTTTGCTGGATTTTTTAATGGCCTTTTTGCTGGAAATCTGAACATAAATAGGGCCTTAATGTTGATTCTTCTTGCTGCTTAAATTGGGCCTTCTTGTGAAATTTTGGCCTTCAACATTAGCCCCTCGAGCTCGTGGGTTACTTGTAGCCCATGCGCGAGAAAATAAATTGTTTTTGGATACTTTTCTAGTTTGTAGAACCAATGTGTAGATCAAATAATTCTTGAGGGAAACTCCAAAGGAATTGCTACACTTCCATCATGGGATGAACTAACTTGTTGCAAAAGATTAGAATTCACCTTCATATTAGTATTAGGCTGTAGATTGGTATTCAATAAATCAACTTTGTCAAACTAACAATAATATATGCAGATATATATGTATAACCAAATTATATTGGTATCGTATTTAATGCTAAAAGTATATTTCTAGCACTAACGTTTTTTTTTTTTTTTGCTAGCAATTCTAGGATATGCTATTATGAAAGTAGCATACAAAAATCGTGTTGAATGCCTATTAAATCTTAATATAAGATAGCATAGCTTTGTCAACAAGATTTTGTTTGTTTTACAAAATAGGTGAATGAGGGGAGCCCCCATGAACTTTGCCAAAGATATTCTATGCATTGTAGTGCATGCTTGCTATGGCTAAGGTGAATAACACCAAGATGTTTGCCCCATGAGATTTTTAGTCCATGAATAGTGACTTACCAATGGGACCATGATATCATAAATCATTGAATCCTAAAAACATACTGATTTAGAGTCTAATCAAGGTTAGCTATTCTTCTCAAAATGTATTAAGAGATAGAAACTTCCCTGAGGACATCAA
Source organism: Quercus lobata (assembly GCF_001633185.2). NCBI lineage: Eukaryota > Viridiplantae > Streptophyta > Magnoliopsida > Fagales > Fagaceae > Quercus > Quercus lobata. The sequence goes on along the minus strand of NC_044906.1, from coordinate 36,935,886 downwards.
TTAGAAGGTATAAGAACATCTCCACGCCTTGCTTTAGCTAAAGACCTTGCTCTTCTGGTGGATGCTCTTGATCTTTGCCTCATTCTTTTTCCAAATTGTGAGAGATTGTATAATATTTCAGATTGCAGCAAATTATTCACATACCATGCCACCAATTATATTGTTGTTTGAATTGCTATATACCATATAGTTCATAAGCTAAAGAAAATAACAGTGGCTGAACTTATGTACAGTAAAGTTTGCACTAGACTTCTTAATTTTCATCAAGTGAAAGATATATCTAAGGAAAATTTTTAATCTTGTCTTAGCCCCCAGTGTATGCACTGGAAAAGCAAATTGCCAAATAAGATATCACAATAAAAATTACTTCATGTATATGAAACCATGTGAGGATTTCAACCACACAAGAATTCCAAATTTGATTTTTGATAATTGGTCAAGTAAGTAGACCAAAATTTTAGAATTTTCGTTTTAATCTATATGAATAGAATATTAGTGCATGGGTGATACCTCTTGCACAACATTTTGCAGTGTTTTGATATATTCAAACATGGTATTAATGAGTGGGCTTACTGAAAGGGTACCTTTCTTTTGTTGAGTCGAAGTACCTCTAAGCCTTTGGTGAGTTTGCACCTTGTAGGAGGAGGGAAATGTCGCTAGCCGGTTTGCAATGTCATTGACTAATCTCTTTGTATAGAGACTTGCAAAAGTATCCATGCTTATGCGGCTTCGAGTGATGTACTCTTAGGTTTTTTTTTTTTTTTTTTTTTTTTTTTTTAAGTTCCGCCTTCCTTGCTTCCTTAGGTTCCCTTGAACCAATTCCTTTCAAGGAGGTCAATCTTGTGCACTTTACACACCCACTTTTGGGTTTTCATACCCACTCGAGGCTCTTTCTCTTTGTACCCCTCGTTGGGCTTTGCTTACAATTTGCATCCTTTGCTAGGACGTGCTACAGCTTGTACCTATTGCTGGTACGTGCTACAGTTTGTACCCAGTGCTAGTATGTGCTACAAGTTGTAGCCATGACTGGGATATGCTTACAATCTGCACTTTTACCTATTGTTGGTATGTGCTACAGCTTGTACCCATAAACTTTTGCTTTTGACCATTTTCTTGGTTGTACTTGGAAACTTTTGCTCTTGGCCAATTTCTAGGCCATTTATTTAGAAAAATTGTTCTAGGCCAAGTCTTGGGCCAGGTACATGGAAAGTTTTCTCTTACCAAGTCCTAGGCCATGTCACTTGGAAAAATCTGTTTTGGTTAAGTCCTGGGCTAGGTACATGGAAAATTTTCCCTTTCCCAAGTCCTAGGCCATGCCACTTGGAAAATTTCCTTTTTTTTTATCAAGTCCTGGGCTAGGTACATAGAAAATTTGCCCTTTCCCAAGTCCTAGGCCATGCCACTTGGAAAATTTCTGTTTTGATCAAGTCCAGGGCTAGGTACATGGAAAATTTGCCCTTTCCCAAGTCCTAGGCCATGCCACTTGGAAAATTTCTGTTTTGATCAAGTCCTGGGCTAGGTACATGGAAAATTTTCCCTTTCCCAAGTCCTAGGCCATGCCACTTGGAAAATTTCTTTTTTTGATCAAGTCCTGGGTTAAATACATGGAAAATTTGCGCTTTCCCAAGTCCTAAGCCATGCCACTTGGAAAATTTCAGTTTTGCTCAAGTCCTGGGCTAGGTACATGGAAAATTTTCCTTTTCCCAAGTCCTAGGCCATGCCACTTGGAAAATTTGTTTATGACCATTGAATTTTTCGATCTTCAGAAAAAGTTCCTTCATAGCCCCTCATTTTCAAGTGGGCTCACTGAACTGATGTCTTTTCTTTTCTTTAAAGGGTTGAGGATTTGTTTTTTTCTCCGAGGATCTTCTAAAATATCCTCTCTTAGCTGTGAACAAATCCTTTATGGAAATAATCTTCTTTTATGAGTCATCTAAGGTTGCTCTCACTGGTGGACTGATGGCCAGGAGCTCCACCAAGATGATTATGTCACAGTGTTTTTTTCAAGTGGGGAATCTTCTTACGGGGATCCTGGAAGAGGATGGCTTCCTCTAGGCATGCTCGTTGAAGGCTGTCTTCACAAACCTCATAGTCTGTTTCTTTACAAGGATCTCTACCGTTACTACTTTTTTAGAGATCTTCTCACTTAATAGGAATTTCTCTTCTTCGGAGAACTGGGTCAGTGAGTTTGTTACAGCTTAGCTCTTGATAGCTCTGGGGATCTTTCAGACCTATGTTGTATTGAGAAATTAATATTAACCACCAGGCTACTCTTTAAGATTACAAGAGCTGATTGAGGAGGGCTTTTATTGGATGAGAGCTTGTCACCAATAGGATTTGGTGGGATGAAAAGTAATGATTCAGTTGTTGAGATGCATAACTGCCATACACGCCCTTTCTATGTTGGGATACCTCATTTCAGTGTCCTTCAATGCTTTGTATGCTTAAGATCAAGATCCCAGGTACAACAATAGTGATTTTTCCATGGACTAGTATGGTAGGTAAATGACTCATGATCTGTTGAAGTTTTATGAAAGATATTTGGTTGCTCAACTCCCCATATGAAAACATTCCCCTTTTTCAACAGTTTGGATAGTCCACTAATGACCAAGGTTGGTCTTGGTGTGAACTTCCTAATGTAAGAAACTCTTTCTAAGAAGCTCTTGAGTTCCCTGATCGTGGTATGCCTCTTCATAGTTGATATTGTTGTTGCCTTAGTTGGATCTATGAGGAGATCGATATTAGGCAAAGGAAATTTATCCTTTGGACGCACCTTATTTAGTTTGAAGGAGTTCACGCCAATAAATCTTCATATATTTTTCTTTTTAATTGCTCCACCAGTTGCTTTTTTTTTTTTTTTTTTTTTTTTTTTTTTTTTTTGTACTGATAACTGACTGCTGATTAGGATGGGCCCCGGGTTCCTTGGGTCAGCCCCCAAGTTCACCTCTTCTAGTTTTTCCTTTGGTGGGATTTATGTCTTTCTTTCCATATCCGTAAGTTTCTCCAAGACCTTCATAAGCAGTATATTAACTTTCCTCTTTCTGTCTTTTTCTGTCTAAGGAATCCCTCAAACCATGGGTATTGCTTTTTTCTTCTAGGATGGGAGCCCCCATGGGATCCTAGAGATGGGAGCCCTCCGGAATCCTAACAATGGGATATTCTACAGTTGGAGCTGATTCACCATAAAGTATATTTTCCACAAAGTTTACTTTGTGCTGGATGAAAGGACTAAGATTGGCAGCGACTTTTGTGAACTTCCCATTCAATCCCTCTTTCACGTACTAGTGGTACATTGAGAGGATTAGGCAGTAGTTGTGATGTCATGGTTGGCCTTTAGAGCTAGTTGTAGGTGTCCTCCAGTGGTCTCTATATCTCCTCCAAATCTTGTTATTTCCATAGGTGAGCCCAATTATTGAGTTGTAAGAAATGATAGATGCACTGTATAGTTGTTAAGCTTTCAATAATGTTGATTTTGCTACTGACTTGCAATATAGTGTTTCTATTGATCTTCTTCAAAATATATTTAAGGTCCACTGCATAATAGGCTTTAGCCCCCAAGACATGAGGTTGGCTGTACTCTCAAAACACCTTTAGTATTGGTTAAGTTTTTATGAAACCAGTGAGTTGCTTTTGGAGACCAATGGTACAAAGTAGTTTTGCACCACCAATACCTCATTTAACAAGCATCTTCAAGTTTTGGACTTCAAAATTTAGGACTAAACTAACTGCATAAATGCTAATCAAACTGACCAGCTTTCTTCACATCACTCCCTCCTACCCTTTCTGTTGCTCAGGGTGTGGAGTCATCAACAGCCAATCCCATGCCATGTTCAAAACATTGTGATCTTTTGATCAATGTCAAAACCATTTAGCAACATGGTCTCAACCACCAATAAGCTGAAATAAAACAATATTGCAGTACCCCACCTCCAACACAAGGTTGAAGAAGAAGTTGAGCTGAGCTAAGGGCTTGACTACTAGAGATTCCAAGTCCTTGTGGAGCAAAGGAATTATCCAAGCCAAAATAATTTTTAAAACATGAAAAATTATTTGTTTATTTATTTATTATTTTTCAAAACTAATTAATTCAGCTGGGCAGTTATCTTTTATGAATATCTTTAAAATCAGGTCCATTTAGTTGGAGGATGAGTATGACAACCAAACTTATCTATGATTCTATATTGTGTAGAACAAGTGTCTACTTCTATTACTAAACAATACAATGCTTTTGCTTTCATGCAACATAGTGAAAGCTATCCATTTGAAAACCATAGATTTCAGCCATTATGTTCAAAATATAAAATGGAGAAAATAATGACGCATAAAACTTATCTTGTGTTGGGAAATTCCCCAAAATTCCATATAGAGTCTCTCGGTAGAATGTTTGTTGGAGGAACCCGCACTTTTGGGATCTTGATGTTGAATGCACTAAGAGAAACTTTCCTTCCTCTAGGTGTTTCCTAGCTTTGGAGCCATGCTTGCGAAGGGACTGCTTTTTCCCTCTCCTTTTTCCCAGTCCCCAGTGAAGTCGCCAAAATGTGAGAGTGCTTTTTTTTTTTCTTTAGCACACAGGCCCAAGGATCCTGAGCCAAATAGTTGTAGTTTGGTGGACTGGGCTTGGTTCACCGTAGCTAAATGGGGGCTGATTACGAACCAAGTTGTGCGCAAGTCACATAAATCTCCTCAAGGCAAAAATACGATTCCTCCTAAGTAATAAAATACCATTATAAGTGTTTTAGTATCATAAAATGAACATTTACTCTTACAAAATAAGTAAAATAGATATTCATAATATTTACAATGAGAAAGAGATTGAAATAGAATATTTAAGGCTTATCTTTTATCGAATAAACATTTTAAAGAATTCCTTCACTTGGTACCCCGGGCGTACTGTCGTGGGATCCCGGGGCGTATTAGGCTTGTAAGAACCCAGAATACTGATTCTCTGCACTATACAATCTTTCTCCATGCTTGTTATGCAATGGAGTTTTGTCCTTTCCTTTTACCTCTATAGGTCCTACACAAGAACAACTATACAATGCACATATCTTCAAATAATTGTTAGTTTCTTGGATTAGGATATATATATTAATACATATACATATATGTAAATGAATTTCATGAGAATGATTCAGCCACGAGGATCCTGGCCCCAATTCTCACAGACTTAGTGCTTTTGCACAAGACTTGTGGGATTTGAAACTCAAGTCTGAGTGGCTTTGCTTGGGCAAAGGACTCAGCTTTTGGTTGAGTAAAAGGAAGAATTAACAAGCAAGAATATATGTATTGAGTAGCAAGAAGAAATAAAGGAAGATAATATAATAAAGAAATATGCAAAGTAATTATTAGAAATCCTCATATCAATATGAGATATTTTATTATTTTTCTTAATTTTGGATTACAAATGTGCTCACTAAGACGTGATACAAGGTTCAAATAAGCTCAAAAATTACAGACTTCGATGGCTATTCAAGCTTCTAAGACTTGCAAAGTTTGAATCCTTTTGAATCCAAGTATGTGCTATAGTGGCTGTTTCTGGGATACCGGGAGGCGTTCCTCTGTTTTTCTTAAATTTTACAGAGTTCTAATGATTCTGTTATGATATTCTTCCTACTGAAAATCCCCCCCCTTCAACATGGGTTTTCTCTTCCTTTTATAGTGTGTTTTCTAGGGCTCCGAGGTACTAGTGATTTCTCTCTTTTGCCCCTCAGAACTCGTGCTGTGACAGTTGCTTAGGGGCTGGTCTCTTCCCTTTTTTCTCATGGTTTTTATCTTTTAGTGCTGTTTCTCTAAAAGTCACTTGCTAACTTTCCATTCCGGGGCGTCCTTGGGCAACTAGCCTTCAGTCTCTTTTCTTTTAAGGTTTCTCACTTTTCAGACTCAGTTGTCGGTTGTATTTCCTTACTGTCATTATTCCCAAATAGTTGGAATCTTTTACTGCTGGGTCGAAAGTTCCCTTCCAGTCGCTTCTACTTATGATTTTCTCATTCTTGGTTCCTTGTGGTACAGCTCCTTTATTCATAAATGTTTACTTTATACTTTCTGATTCTTTGCTGCACCATTGGGTACTTGAGAAGGACATCTATGTTCTTCATTTCTTGTATTTCGTGGTACCTCTCTTGAGCTGTCTCAATCCCACATTAGCTGTGCTGCATTAACTGAGGATCCCGGGCCTCTGGCAGCCTCTGGGTATCCCAGCCCAGTTCTTTCACTGGATTTTGCTGAATTTTTTAATGGCCTTTTTGCTGGAAATCTGAACATAAATAGGGCCTTAATGTTGATTCTTCTTGCTGCTTGAATTGGGTCTTCTTGTGAAATTTTGGCCTTCAACAAAATCTAATTAATTTTTCTCTTAGTTTTGACTATTAATATATACAAGCTTGTAACCCGTGCAAATACATAGAAATTTTATTTGAAATTTTTTATAATTTTTTTGTTGCTTTTTTATAGCATCTCAAAAGTATTTTTATTTTTTATATAACATCATCAAAAGTAAATCAAATCATACTTCATCATAGTAACATATATTAATAAACTTTGAATAAGGGGAAAAATTAAACTTACAATAGTGGAAAAACAAATACATTTCTTCATAACAACATAAAAATTTAGATTCATAGCTCAAAATAACATTTATAATCCTAAAATAAACCAAAAGTCAAATAGTTTAATACCAAACCGGTGTTGAATTTGGTTTTGAGTATTTAGACTTGCGAAACACTATAACTTTTCTGAGTTTTCTCTTTTCATATGTAGACGTGGTTGAAAGTTCAATGGGCATGCTTAATTAATTATATATATTTATACTTTATTATGTCGCATTCTTTTGCCAAAAACGTAGATTGTGATCAATGGATACTGCATATTAGAATTTTTTTTTTAATTTTTTTTTTTCTAAATGTATATGATTTGTTCATATCATTTTTTTTTTTTAAAAAAAAATTGTAATTCTAAGTGAGGTTAATAAAGCAAGTTTCAAAAAATATTGTAATATAAAAAATCTATTTAAATAAACTTTGTGCTTCTGCTGCTGCTGCTTAACAAAAAAGCTTGTTCATGGGGTTTTAGACCACCAAAACATATCTTTTTTAAAAAAAATGTAAACAACCAGAACATATTATAATTTATCAATGCAGCTGCTCAGCTTGTGAAGTATTGAAAGAACTAACTTGGTGTTGAGGTCTAAAAAAAGGGGTTATAATAAAATAAGCCCAAAACAGAAGAACAAGTCAAGCCCAAAAGGAAAAATTCAGGCTAAGCCCAAAGCAATATATATGGAAGACCCACGGGGGAATAAAAGAAAGACCCAGAGGATCCTGAAGCCCAGAAAAGAAAGAAGCATTCAAAAAGAGACCACGACAAAGAATAAAGAAGCAAGGATCCTCAGAAACAATCAATAGGCATGGATCCCTTCAGGCACAAAGAAAAAGGAAGACTGGGACAGATCGATAGAAAGAAGACAGAAGAAGAAAACAAGAAATAAAAGCAAAAAACGCGAGCGACCTCTCATGGCACAGACAGAAAGGGCCTCGGGGAACCAGGACAGGGAAGAAGAATGATAACAAGCGACTTTCAAAAATGGCAGAACAGGATTCCGCCCAAAAAGGAAAGAAAGGGAAAAGAGGAAGACGCCAGAAGTGGGGATGCCGAGAAGGGCATACCTCAGCACGTCCTGAAGAGGATGGCTAACCAGAAGCTTTCGAAAGAATCAGAACCAAGAGAAGGAAAGAATGAAAGAAAATGGAAAAGGGACTTACCGAGACGATGGGGACAGAACATGCTCTGTTTGCAAAAGAACAAAACAGGGGAACCAACGGTTCCCCGGGAAGCCCAGAAAACTCCATTATAAAAGGAGGGGATGGGTTGTGAAGAAGGCAGTGGGAAAAAAAGAAAGAAACACAAGAAAGAAGAGATTTCCTAGGAAAAAACTATCAAAAAAATCTATGCAGAAAGAAAAATACGAAGGGAAAAACAAATATTGCTTCTCGGTATCCTGTAAAGGCCACTATTGTACATACTCGGATTCAACAAGAATCAAACTTTGCAAGTTTTGAAGGCTGAAATAGCCATTCAAGACTGTAATTTTTGAGCTTGATTGGACCTTGTATCACGTCCTAGTGAGCTTTCTGTAATCAAACAGATAATATATTAATGAAACACTGCTTAATAATTCCCAGGATCCCCACAACACTATTTTTATTATTTATTTTTTTTTTTTATCGTTTTGCTAATCCTGCTTTCTTTCCTTCTGAACTTATATTGTTAATTTTTGGCACTCTTCGATATCCTTGTTTGTCATTTTTCTTTATATTGTCAAGAGTATTCTCTGCATTCACTTGATTCTTAAACAGCTCGTTAGCTGCGGTGAGTCAAGGCCCGGTCCACCAAATCCTCCCTTTTTCATTCAGGCCCGGGATCTTTGGGCCTGAGTGTCAAGAAAAAGGCACTCTCACACTTGGTTCTACCTATATGCCATGCCTTGAAATTGACAACACAGAACATACCTGAAGAGAATTTCTTGACTCCTAGCTCCAAAAATAAAGCAGAAAAGTTGAGCGTATTTTTCATTTTGTACATAGTAGCCTACTAAATTATGTACAATAAGCTAAGAATTATTTTTATTTTTATTTTTATTTTGAGAATTCAATAAGCTAAGAATTGTTAAAATAGCAAGAGGAGAACCTAATTGGTGAAATTCATGCGCTGCATCTTTACAATATGTTTACCTTATTCCATTAATTGCAAATATACCCAATGTTGACCTATTAAATAACCATAAAAACAGGAGTTTCATCGCATCTAAACTATGATTTTAGTGAATCAACATGGTAATATGCATATAAACATTTGTTATGAAAGGAAAAATGATCAGAGACTACGTTACAAAATCATTCCCAACTACCATATATGCAAGAAGAGGCAATAAAAAATTAAAAAAATAAATAATAAATAAAAACCTTGCTCAATGGAGCTAAAAATAGTACTGTAAGGACTGAAATTGGATTGGGCTCATACCCCAATGGCCCAAACAATAAATTTGTAGAGTGTGGATAGAAAAGCTAGATTTATCCTAGAAGAAAAACGATTAAATTTAACGGTTCAAGACGGTTTGGCACAAGTAAAATTAGAAAATCTATCCTTGGAATAGATTAAGTAGTTCATATCATAGGGTTTTGTTGAATAATAAAATGGCACAAGAGTTCCGGTCCTTCTCCTTGATTTTTTCTCCCCTTTTAGTTTTCAACTCCTTAATCAAGTTTTGTAGCTCAGTTGCCTTTTCCTTAGCCTTGGTAGCTACCTTAGCCCACTTCTTGGATTCTTCTTTCACCTCCTAAATCCTTGTCTCTAACAAGATCCTCGTCTTGTCTAATCCTGTGGCTTGCCTGGATGCTGCAATAAATTTTGACATAGCCTAAAAAAAAAAAATGATGAAAATGAAAGTTAGATGAAAATATATATAAATATATATTTTTAATTAAAAAAAAAACGATTACATACCTTAAAAAGATCATGAACACCAAAATGTTCAAAATCCTTTAGAGACATGTCATAGCAAGTATTTATGTCCTCATCTGAAATAACTTTTTGAAAACGTTCCCAAGCCAGGTCTTCATTTTCAATAATGTTTGAAGGGAGCCGTTGTGAAAGCTGGGATGTGGATGGCACAGTCGTCTTGGGCGAAGGAGTCTTAGACGGAGTGGTCTCAATTAGAGTGGACGAGTCCACATCATATATTTTGATGGGCAGTTGAGACATAGGAAGGTTGGGCTTGACTGTTTGGGGCGACCCGTGCTTAGCCTTTTTGCCTCGTCGGTTGGGGAGATTTCCCAAATCAAGGTTTTTAGATAAAGACCTCTTTTTGTCCCCAGCCAATGAACGAGCTTAAGACTGAGCCTCAGGATGACTCTCCTCACCTATAACTTCTTTCTCTTTATTTTCTTTCATTGTTGACATTCCTAAAGCAAAAAGCAATAACAATAAGTGACAAATTATAAATAGATCAGGAAATATGCCCGGATGGTTAAATGACCATTAGATGGAAACTTACTTCTTCGCACTATAACCTCGTGAGCAATAGCCTCGTTTGATGGTTCAGGACCAAGTCCCCACTTGGAAAGATGTCGTAGGGTAACCAAAGAATGAAAATCTCTATTGACGTAAAGACGAGCCCTGTGGACGCGATCACGGTGAAATTTACTTAAGGAAGGTCGTTTAACACCTATAAAGAAAATAATAAACAAAGGTTAGAAACAAATAAAAAATAAGATAAAAGAAAGAGAAAGCTAAAAAAGGGGAGGGACGTACTTTCAGGACGAAGGTTCCTTAAGTCCCTAGAATAAGGGGCAAAAGGGTCCCTGCCAATGTCTACAAGGTTCCCTGCCCAAAAACTGGAGACAAAGATAAACTTTGTCTTCCAATTACTGTTAGACGAGGCTAGGGACTTAATTAATCTACAATCTTTACCCTTAGCTGTGAATTGGTAAAAGCCCAGGGATTGATTTATCTCTAAAGGTTTGTAACAAAAGAGGAACTCGTCCACAGTAAGAGGACGGTCCCCTCCAAAGACTTCCCTCCACAAAATTTGTATAGAGATAACTAACCTCCATGCGTTAGGGTTGAATTGACATATACCTAAACCTAACCTAACCAATAACTCTCTAGCAAATGCATTCAAAGGCGACCTAAAATCCCTCAAGAAATAAGCCTCATAAACACCTACTCTAAAACGGGGATTGCAGCACCATTCTTCATGGACGAGCAACCTAGGGTTAAGCTTATTCGAGATCTGGTACCATGTCCTAAGATTGTTAAGCCTTTGCTCATTCGTTTTGGAATGAATACCTACTGCATAACTATAGACGGTTTCCTTTTCGTCCAAAGAATTAGACAGAGGGACACTGGACGGGGTACCAGCTTGGGAACCAGAGGCTTTGCTAAGTTGTTCTTGGATTACTTCTAAAGGAAGCCCAGGGACACCAGAGGTATATCCTCGTCCGTAGAACTCTCCTCACTACTATAGCTACTATTTCTAGAACCACTATCACTGGTTGTATCATAATACTCATCTATAGCTTTCTCTGTACTATTGCTAAACGAAGAAATAACAGTTTTAGACATTTTTTGGAAACCAAAAACTTAAAGATGAGAAGGAAGAGAATACTTGGCTCTAGACGAGAGAGGACTATGGACGTGGAGAGACTTCTAGACGAGGCTTTAGACAAAGGAAAATTTTAGAAATATAAAGGGTAGAGGAGGAATTCCACCATTTATAGATAGCACCTGGGTATTCGAAATGAAACAACCAACCAGGATATGACACGTGGCTTAAATCGACGAGATTGATCACCGATAAAATTATGACACGTGGCACATCTAACTGTAGACTTTAAATACGTATGTCCAGGGAAATGATGCCAAGCTACACATTTCTTTAGACGATCCATGTGGACGAGGGGGCAACTGATGGTGTTATAAAATTGACCAACTCCTAAAACTCATCCATATGGCTCGTCCTAAGGAAGAGTTGAGTGGCTTAGGGCATGTTCGTCCAAGGATAAGCTCGTTCGTCCGTGAAGTTAGTTGGACGAGTACCTTGCGTCCTGAACATGCCCCTTGGATACAAACTCGAAGCGACCTCTGTTTTCCTATCAGGCTACAAAAACTGTTCCCCCAGTAAACGGTTGTGGAAAACAAAGGCCAAATAATGTAACTTCCATGGCGGTTATGGAAGTTACCTCCGAGTCTTTTGAACTCCACAATAGTAGGAGAAATAACTGCCTCAGACAAGCACTATATAAGGACTCTTCTATGAGAGGGTAAGGCATTCAGACACTTCCACACAAATTGGAATTCCAAAAATACTGACTTTACCATCAGAGGATTCTTGACCGGTCTTCCCCGGTCTCCTCTAATTTTGTGTTTATCTTTTCAGGACATTCCAAGTAACATTGAGATCATCAACGCTCGAGACATTCACTCTACTGATTTCCTTGTGTTCATCACTTTCCAATATGTATAGTTAGTGTCATCAAATAAAGGAGGTATGATTAAAGATTGTCCTCTATCCATGACAAACAGAGGTCAATGGATCAACACAACAAAGATTAAAACATAATCAAAGTGTGCTTGCTCTGATACCACTTGATAGGCCAAAAACGAATTGACTCCTTGTGATATATTAATTGATTAATTAGCCAAGTTTTATAATTAATCAAATTAACATGCAAACGTGTGGTAGCACAAACAAATCACCAACTAAACTAAGTATGCAGTGGAAAATAAATTTGACATAGTGATTTGTTTACGAATGGGGAAAACCTAACGGCAAAAACCCCACTGGGTGATTTTCAAGTCATCACTCCCGAAATTCCACTATTATCACAACAAGCGGTTATAAGCAAAAGAATCCCAGTACTTTATACCAACCTACAGTTGAACCCTTATCCCAATAACCAATTGGACTTGTTTTGTAGTGATAATTTCTCCTTTTGATGCACGGCTCTTAAGTATGTGACTAACCAATTACACGGATCCCAGTACATGACTTCAATCACCAACTAAAGAAAGTTGTTGGTTGCAAAGTTCTTCAGTTCATCCACACGATGAAGATCAAGAAGATGCTTGGTCATAAAACCCTACGGTGCACATACATAACAACTTCTTCAGAAGAAATGAACAAGGGCAAAACTTTGTCTCCGGTCACAATCTGCTTAAACAAACTATTCTCAAAGCTTGTGTAACTTGGGAACACTTTGACGGCCCTTAAAATAATTCTTTTATATGTCTAGGGTTATGAGAAAAGAAAGCCCAAACACAGAACCTGATTAGAGTCAAAACAGAATTGGATTTCTATTTTTCATAAAACTCGATAGATACCTATTTGTCGAGATGCTGTTGAGCAGCTGTTGAGCCACAGGGTTGGAATAGCTCTTTAAGCTCGAAAGATAGCTAGCTGTTGAGCTTTTATGACAAACACCTTTCAGCTTGAATCTTGAATCTTGGACAGACTTGCATGACTTCAATACCTGATCTTGAAACACAGTTTCTTCAAGTATTAAAAACACCTAGATCTACCCAATTACAAGTAAACAGCGTTTTGTCAAAGAATTAGCCAATTACATAAAATAGTGACATATGTTCCTGACAAGTGAATCACATATGTCCTAACAATGTCCACAAAACATCATGTCCCAAGATACTCATTCAAAAAAAAAAAAAATTCTCCATGTCCAACCAAAATTTTTCCATGACCAAAAAAAATTCTCCATGTCCAAAAAACTTTTATGTCTAAAAAATTGTCCATGTCAAAAAAAAAAAAAAAAAAAAAAAAATCCATGTTCAACACAAAATATACATACCACCACAAAATTTTTCCATTTCCATACCCATAAGACATTCAAACAAAATTTCCACACTCATCAAAGGTGGGTTTGTTCAAGCAAGCCCACACATCAAATTCTCATAATTCCAATACCCACAATATTCAAGTCAAAATTCATTCAACAATACCACAAGCTACATACATTGTTAAACTTCATGAGTCCTCAACATTGTCCAAGTTTCATCATGCCAGATAACTTTGTAAGGTTGAATTTATTCAATCATGTGTTGGCTTTACTCTGTCCAAATTTTCTTGTAATTTAGCAATTAGATTTTTTAGGTGGGATTTATGTAAGGGTTATGTGTGAGAGAGTGTAAAGAAAACTTAAGATGTGTGCAATCAAAGGAGTCTTTTGACTGGATCTCGCGACTGACTCGCGACTGGCAAGTCACCAAAGTGGCACATGTGTGGAGCATGGAGAGGAGTTGAAGGGTCATGATAGCTGGAGCACTACAAGATTGACTCATCCACAATCTTTATCATTTAATCCTCCAAATTCCTCTACTCTCACCCTCTCCATTGACATATCCATGAGAGGTACATTTGCCAAATCCTTATCTCACCATACCCATATCAGTGAGGAGGTGTTTTGGTGCTTAGGAAGCAGTTCAGAGAGGACCAATTCATTTGGTTGATGCAATGGGCTTATTGCGGGATTCGGTATGCTAGAGAAGACAAGGTTCGGCGTAATCCTATTGGAGCAAGAAGCTTGGAGGGCTTAGGTGCATTGGGTAGATTAGGCTTGGAGGGTCTCCTGCTATTCATGTATCCCAACTTCATTCTCTAGTGGATTATTGACTGCTTGAAGGGTGGCAGAAAGGTTTTTCGTTGAGTACTTCAGTTTCCTCTTTGATAACACACCACCGTGTTATCTTTGTGTTTGCATCTCTCTTTCCTTTCTCTTTACCTTTTAACTGTTGTTGTGTTGGTAATTAATTATGGTTTAGACTGTGTTACCAATTTGGATATAGCTTTATATTTCATATTCCGCACATATGCTGTTTGATTATAAGCTTGTGTTGGTAATTTTGTATTTGGGGGTCTAAACGTTCATTGATGTTTTATACGCTATTTGAACTTTCAAACTCAATAATTCAAAAATGCCCCAAGGCCAAGATTACAACATGATCACAAGAATTTCAAACCAAATCATATACAATGTCCCAAATTTCAACAAGAAGAAACAACAACAAAATGACAATGTCACAACATCAAGCTCCCAACAAAACATGAAACCAACAAATGTGCCAACAAAGGAATAAAAAAAGTGGAGGTTTGGAGATGGGTTTCAAAAAATGGATTTGTAGCAAAGATGGTCAAGAATATAAAGATCTGAAAAGATATTGAGGGAGATGAATGAAAGCAAGTTTAGAAGCATAGGGAAGTGATTTTCTAGAGAAGAAATGGTGGGAGGAGGAATAAAATGCATGTGGAGGAAGTGTGTGAATAGTGAAAATGGAGGAAGAGAGAAGAGTGAGGAGTGAAGAGTGAAACAAAAAAAATAATAATAATAAGACAAGGGAAATGGGGGCCAAAAATTGCCCCCCCCCCCTTATTTTTACCTGAGTTGCTAAGTCAACTTAAGTTTGACTGAGTTGACCCAATCAACTCTTCAAAAAATAAATTGTTTTGTTCTTTTTTAAGAAAAGAGATCAAATAAAAAATGAATGAAAAAAACAAAACTTTTCAAAGATTTTCAAAGATAGATGGCATCAATTTCGAGAAAAGGTCAATTTTGAAGGAAGAAAAGATAAATTTTCAAAGATAATCAAGAACAAAGGGTATCATTTTTCAAAGAAAATTTTAAATTTCAAGTTTCAAATTTCAACTCTAAAAAAAAAAAAGAAAACTCTTCCAATGGACTACATGAACCAATCAAGGTTTTTCTTCTAAAGGGAAATTCAAGTCAAGAGAGAAAGAGAGAGAGAGAGAGAAGAAAATCACACATCTTAAAATAGTAAAACAATAGCACTCATCATTTAAAGTCTAATCCCAAATTTTGATCTTTTGCAAGCAAAACCCTAGGTTCCAAGATAAAGAAAACTCTTGGTTACCTTTCATTCAAGAACAAGGTAAAGAAGCCCCTTGGTTGCCACAGTTCTAGATTGAGATAGAGAAGCCTTTTGTTAGGACATATATGAACCATGTTAGGAACATATGTCAATATAGAATTGGCTAATCCTTTGACAAAATGCACTTTACTTATAATTGGGTAGATCTAGGATGTGTTTAATGCTTCAAGGAATAAGGTTTCAAGTTCAAGTGTTAAAGTCATGCAAATCTGTCTATGAATCAAATGAAGAAGTGCTAAATTTTAAAACTCGATAGCTAGTATCTATAGAGGTTTAAAAAGTTGTTTAAGCTTGAGGCTTGATAGCTGCTCGATAGATAGGGTATCTATCGAGGTTTAAGAAAATCAGATTTTCATCCAATTCATGTATGGATGTTTAGGTTTTCTTTTTTCATAACCCTAAACATATATAAAGATTATTTAAAGGGCTGTCATAGCTGATGCACTTGAATGCAAAAGTTTTTTACAAGCATATTGTGAACTGGAGTCATATGCCCTAGTTCATCTTTCTATTCAAGAAGCTACTGTGTTTGTACACCATAGGGTTTTGTAACTAAAGAGTTTTGTAATCTTCATTATATTGATAAACTGAAGAAATTTGCAGCTAACATCTTTCTTAAGTTGGTGTGAAAGCCACGTATTGGGATCCATGCATCGAATTGGTTAGTCACGTAGTGGAAGCTGTGCATTGAAAGGAGAGATTGTTACTGTTAGGACATATGTGTTTCACATGTTAAGAACATATGTCATGATTTTATGTAATTGACTTATCCTTTGACAAAACGCACTTTACTTGTATTTGGGTAGATTTAGGATGTCTTGAAATACTTCAAGAAACCATGTTTAAAGATCAAGTGTTGAAACCTTCAAGTCTATCCAAGAAAACAAGTTGATAGTGCAAATTTATTAAAGCTCGATAGCTGATTTTATAGCTGCATCTATCGAGTTTAAGAAAGCTATTCAAAGCCCAGTGTGCTTGACACCTACTCGACAGCTGCTCGACATTTGTTATTTGTCGAGGTTTAAGATTTTCAGAATTCAAATCTTATTTTCTTGGGATCTATGAATATGTCTTTGGGCCTTCTGTTCTCCTAACCCTAGACATATAAAATGATTGTTTTAAGGGCCGTCAATCAGTTCACAAGTTGCACAAGTATTGAGCAAACTTTGTTTAAGCAAATTGTGACCGGAGACAAAGTTCTTGCCCTAGTTCATCTCTTTCTCTTGAAAAAGTTGCTGTGTATGTGCACCATAGGGTTTTGTGACCAAGCATCTTCTTGATCTTCATCGTGTGGATGAACTGAAGAATTTTGCAACTAACAATCTTCTTAGTTGGTGATTGAAGTCGCGTACTGGGATTCATGCAATTGGTTAGTCACGTACTTGGGAGTTGTGTATTAGAAAGGGGAACTGTCACTACAAAACAAGTCCAATTGGGTATTGGGGTAAGGGTTCAACTGTAGGTTGGTAAGGTACTTGAAATTCCTTTACTTGTAACCGCTTGTTGTGATAATAGTGGAGTTTCGGGAGTGGTGACATGAAAATCACTCGGTGGGCTTTTTTGCTGTTAGGTTTTCCTCATTCATAAACAAATCACCGTGTTATTTGTTTTCCGCTGCAAAATTAGTTTATTTGTGATTTGTTTGTGCTATCACATTTTTGCATGATAAATTGATTAATTAATAACTTGGCGAATTAATTAATTAATTTCTATCACAAGGGGTCATTCAGTTTGTGGCCTATCAAGTGGTATCAGAGCAGACACACTTTGCTTAGGGTTTAATCTTTGTTGTGTTGATCCATTAACTCCTGTTTGTCATGGATAGAGGAAAATCATTAATCATACCTCCTTTATTTGATGGTACTAACTATGCATACTGGAAAGTACGCATAAGAGCTTTCTTGCAATCTTTAGATGAGAGAGTGTGGCAAGCTGTGGAGATAGGCTGGACTAAGCCTACAGAAGCACCAGCCGACTGGGATGATGCCAAGATTAAGGCGGAAAACTTCAACAGCAGAGCATTGAATGCATTGTTTAGTGCTGTCACCAATGAGGAGTACAAGAAGATATCCTCAACTAAAACTGCCAAGGAGGCTTGGACCATCCTCCAGACAACCTATGAGAGTATTAAAGCTGTAAAAGATTCAAAACTTCAGAGGCTCACCACAAGCTTTGAAGAGATAAAAATGGAGGAGGATGAGTCTTTCGATGAGTTCTATGCCAAGTTAAAGGACATAGTGAACTCAGCCTTCAATCTTGGAGAAACCATTCTTAAACCCAAGACTGTAAGGAAGGTGCTCAGATCTCTACCTAAGAGATTTCATGCCAAAATCACGGCAATAGAGGAATCAAAGGATATTGATAAGATTCCTTTGACTGAGTTGGTTGGAAACTTGTAGACCTACGAGCTAGGGTTAACAAGGATTGGCAAGACGAGTAAAGGCAAGAGCATGGCACTAAAGGCCAAAAGCAGTGAGACAGATGAGTCTTCTGATGATGAAGATTCCAAGATGAAGTCCTACATCACCAGGTAGTTCAAGAAGTTTATGAAGAATGCCAATGGAAAGGGTTTCGACAAGGATCGCAGGAAATCTAGTTCTTCTCAGTTTAAAGGCCAAGACAAAGGGAAGAAGGATGCTAAGGAAGGTGGTCAGTACACTGTTCCCGTAGGACCTAAGTACTTTGGCTGTCAAGGCTTCGGTCACATGAAATATGAGTGTCCTACATATCTCAAGAGCATTGGGAAGAGTAAGGCACTCGCTGTTATCCTAAGTGACATCGAGCTTGAGGATGATTCCGACAATGAGGATGACGGAATCTTAAATGCCTTCATGGCCACTGTTGATCCTACTGATGGGATGGTTGAAGATGTGGTTGAAGAGGAGGAATTGGTGGAATCCAAATTTGAGAAGATGGATGATCAAGATGACATTCATATAGCATATGAAAAGCTGTACAAGCTTTCTGAGAAGCATGAGAAACTATATAGGCTACCCACCAAGAAGCTCAGTGATGTGGAACTTGATCGTGAGGAGCTTTCCACAAAGTTTGATGAAGCTAATCAGACTATTGGAACACTGAGGTTCGAGAATAATTTCTTGGCTGAGAAGACCAAGAAGCTTGAAACAGAGCTGTTTCAAGTTAGAACTCAATTGGAGAGGACTTCAAGTGCAAAGCTTGATGATATGCTTAACATTCAGAAATCTGCTTTAGATCGAACAGGTTTAGGGTATGGTCTTTCTTCCTCGAATACTGCTTCTACTAGTACTACTGTTTTTGTTCCTCTTGCTAGTAATGTTAAAATTCAGAAAAATGAGATTAAAACTAAATTAGCTAGTGAAAACATAGATAAGGGTAAATCTATTTTAGGAGCACCCCTTAAGTTTAAGAAGAAAGATATTAAAAACCCCAGGGCTAAGAAGGCTAACTCTCAAAAGTCTAAACAAAAGAAGCAACATCTTTGTCATCATTGTGGAGCTGCCGATCATACTCGACCAAATTGCTACAAGTGGCTTGCCACTTAATAGAGCAACGACATGATAGCATCTAGGAACCAGAATCAGCTTCAATCCTCTCTTGCTCCTCTTGGAGATCTTCTCAAAGCCCTCATGTTCCTTTCAAACTTGAACGGTTTTTCTCCCTCATCGCCAGTTCAAGGGTTTAATCAAAGGAGAGATTCTTCAAGGGTGTGGAAGGAAAAGGGATCCAAGTGATTTTGTCACTTTTCTTTCTCTCTTTTTGTTTTTGTGTGTGCATTACTTATGTGTTTTGCTTTTAAGTTTTGAGTCAGTCTAGTTTTTATACTTTGGTTGTTTAACATGTTTTTGTTTGGTTATTTTTAAGTTTTTCTTTGTTTTGTTTTTCATATAAAAATAAAAATAAAATTGAAAAATTAGAAAAATACAAAAACAGTGTGTGTTTTGTGTACATTGGTACTTGTGTACCTTGGATGGCCATTGAAACAAAGTCTTCTAAACTTTGTATCATTTGTAGTTTAGATGAGCATTTCTCTGCACAACTAAGCAAGTGAGTTTTGTGGCTCTTGTTTGTGATGAGTAAGATTAAGTTGTCTCTTGTACTTAACACTCGTATCACTCTTTTTGACGGGAAGGACTAAAAAAAATCCTAAGAGAAAGGCATTAATAACTATCTCACCATTGTTGTCCGCTAATCATAATATTTCACCTGTATGCTTCGACATAGCAAAAGTGTAGTGTCAATGATATTTGTGTGCAGCATAGCAAAAGTGAAATGTCAAATATCATTGGGTATTTTTTTTTTCTCTCTAATATGCCCATGCATGATATGCTTAAAATAAAAATATGCAAAGAAAAATCAAAAGCAAAAAGATAAAAAAAATGCTTTAAAAATAATTTCAAGCGTGTATTCTAGGAGATATGGGAATTATAGGATGTACCTTGAAGGTGGTAGTCCCTATCAAGCAGTTATGATTGTGTGTGACTTAAAGTGATTTTCTCATATCCCAAATTGTCATAACATGTATACACTTATGCAATCTTGCGATATTTTTCGTACACAACACGCAATATTCTTTACTATTCTTAATACATGTGCAAGTATAATGTGATTTGGCCATCACAAGGTTTTACATGTGTTAATGTATACTCACTAAACTGTCTTGACTTATTTTTGAAATATAAAATTGATTAGACTTGTTTAGTGTGTGTGTGTGTGTGTTTCTTTTTGAAGATCCATGTGCTTAAAATTTTTATTGAGAGATGATTTTGAGAGCTTAATATGTTGATTGGATCATTGGTTGAGTTTCTTGTTGGATTGCATTCATGTCTGTGTTTTTTTCACATCTCGAAAAACTGGTTTTAAATGCTGGCTCGACACCTCCTCGATACCTTGCTGTCTGTCGAGTTTCTTCAGCTTTTTCTAATTGCAATCTCGATAGCTGTTCGATACCTAGTGGATCGATTGAGAATGGCTCTGCATCCTCGATAGCTTCTTGACACCTGGTGGATCGATCAAGCTTCTGTTCTTGGTTCTGTTGAGTTGTTCCTTGACACCTCCTCGATACCTTAGCTGTTGACGACCATTTACTCAACACCTCCCTCGATAGATATCTCAATACCTCTCGATACCTGCATCTGTCAAGATTTATTACTAGCACTATTTAAGCTCCTTGTGCGATCCGGAACTCATTTCACTCGATACTTCTCTCTTTTCTCTCCCAAACGTTCTCATCTCACTCCAATCTTTTTTCCTCAAGGATTCTTCAAGCTTTTTCAAGAATTTCTTCTCTTGTTAAGCTTCTAATCCTTTCACATTCATGCATTTCATGTTTTGAAACCTTGGTTTTGGGGTTTTTGAAAATTTTTGGGATTTTTCAAAATTGATGAGTTATTATTGAAATTTTGGGATGGGATTTCACTTAAATGAGTTTAAAACCTCATACATTGCATCACATTAGCATTACAGTGGTATTGTCATGCATTTAGATGTGTGCTATCTGTTTGTGTGCTGATAGGTTTAGATTGGGCTGAGCCCATGATGCAATTTCTTTTGCATGTCACATGTTTATACATTTCCCATGCATATGTACTCTTTTTCAATATACTTGTTATATTTGAAATTGCTTGGAATTTTTGTGATTTTCTTTCTTTTCTCTCCCTCTCTTTTTGTTTACGTTAGTCGTGTCTATGGCACCTAAACATAAATCCACTCCAGCCTGGAACTTTCTTCATTCTGGAGCTTCTTCATCATCTGATCCTACACTATCTTATATTTGGTTTCGTGATGATGATGCCTTCAAGGCATTTTCAGAGAACTTTTCTAGACAAGGCATTTATTCGGAACACCAAGTCATTCTGTCGGACTTTGGCGACACCGACCTTTCCTCTGTTATTCACAGTAGGGGATGGGAGTCACTGTGTGATGTCCTCGTCACCTGTCCTCTCGTGCTTATCTAGGAGTTTTACTCCAACATGCACAGATTAATCGGTCAGTACCTCTTTTCTTCACTTGCGTTCGAGGTACGTGCATTCCTATCACACTGCAACTTGTTGCGGATGTGCTTCGGGTCCCTAGGATAGAGTTTCCTGACTATCCTAGTTGTGAGCGTCTGAGGACTATGTCTAGGGATGAGCTCATGTCTGCTTTCTGTGAGCACCCTTCTGTTTGGGGTGAGCGTCTGTTTACATCATGTTGACCTTTTGCTAAAGGTCCTAGATTCATGAACATGGTGATGACTTTTGTTTTACATCCACTCTCTCACTATAACTCCATTACAGAGCCTTGTGCTCAATTTTTGTTTTCTCTTCTTGAGCATCTTACTATGGATTTCCCTTCTTATTTCATTCTATCTATTATAGATGTTCATCTAGATTTGGCGTCCCGTGATAAGCTCATCTTTCCTTCCACTATCATGAGATAAGGATCTTACGCCATTTTTTCGTTCCTTTTTCCCTCTTCCGACCATTTCATCGTCATGTGTGCCATAGATTATTCTACCGTTAAACGTAGCGAGGCTCAGCTTCAGTCGCGGCAATCAAATTCAACAGCTCCTCCTTCCTATTCAACTCCATCCCGTTCTGCTCCATCCACATCTGTTTTTCCCTCTTCTTCGGGCAATATGACTTTAGGAGACATCATGGCATAGCTACAGCGTATGGATGCTTGCCTAGATACACTCTCTATGAAGTTATATCAGGTGAATGTTCGTATCGGTCGTATTGTACGGCGACAGGCGTCCATGGGTGGTTTTGCTCCTGAGGCTACCCCTTCACCACCTTCTCCCGTGGCTTCTAATTCTGAAGATGAGGATGATGATGATGGTGATGACGATGATGCTTTGGATGATGCTGATGGAGATGCTAGCTCCATCGATGAGATGTCTACTTGACACTCTTACTCTTTGTCCCTCGTGACAAAAAGGGGAGTAGTTTTGGATATGAGAGTAGTCATTCTTAGGAGGAGAGTTAGTATCGGACCATTTTGTTAGGAGGAGTGTTGATATGTTTTGAGGGATGTAGTGAGGATAGTATGTATCTTTTATTTTCTTTCTTTTAGATACATTATTCTTTTACATGAGGTCTTGTGACCATTTAAAGACATACTTTGTACTTACCTCCTTATTTATGTTGATGTATGTCTTTCTTTCACCTACCCCTTCATGTATTGTTTCTTTTCTCCCTTAATACACATGTTTCTTATACTTTTATGCAATTTATTATTTATGTTTCACATAAAGATGCCTTGATGAGTTTTGTTTAAAGTATTTCAGAAATACAGGTTGTCAAAGTCTACTTACCATAAACTCTCTTCTTGCAAAGTTTTTCAAGAGTTTGTATTAGGATAGATTTTATTGTATTTAACAAGTGAATATGAGTTAAGTGATTTATGACTTCTCTCATATGTTCATTTATTTGTTGTCGGTTTGTCACAGATTGCCAAGGGGGGAGATTGTTAGGACATATGTGTTTCACATGTTAAGAACATATGTCATGATTTTATGTAACTGGCTTATCCTTTGACAAAATGCACTTTACTTGTATTTGGGTAGATTTAGGATGTGTTTAAATACTTCAAGAAATCATGTTTCAAGATCAAGTGTTGAAACCTTTAAGTCTATCCAAGAAAATAAGTTCATAGTGCAAATTCATTAAAACTCGACAGCTGCATCTATCGAGCTTAAGAAAGCTGTTCAAAGCCCGGTGTGCTCGACACTTCCTATTTGTCGAGGTTTAAGATTTTCAAAATTCAAATATGATTTTCTTGGGATCCGTGAATATGTCTTTAGGCCTTCTTTTCTCCTAACCCTAGACATATAAAAGGATTGTTTTAAGGGCCGTCAATCAGTTCACAAGTTGCACAAGCATTGAGCAAGCTCTGTTTAAGCAAATTGTGACCGGAGATGAAGTTCTTGCCCTAGTTCATCTCTTTCTCTTGAAGAAGTTGTTGTATATGTGCACCGTGGGATTTTGTGACCAAGCATCTTCTTGATCTTCATCATGTGGATGAACTGAAGAATTTTGTAACTAACAATCTTCTTAGTTGGTGATTGAAGTCGTGTACTGAGATCCATGCAATTGGTTAGTCACGTACTTGGGAGTCATGCATCAGAATGGGGAACTGTTACTACAGAACAAGTCCAATTGTGTATTGGGGTAAGGTTTCAACTGTAAGTTGGTAAGGTACTTGGGATTCATTTACTTGTAACTGCTTATTGTGATAATAGTGGAGTTTCGGGAGTGATGACCTGAAAATCACCCGGTAGGATTTTTGGCTGTTAAGTTTTCCCCATTCGTAAATAAATCATTGTGTTATTTATTTTCCGTTGCATAATTAGTTTATTGGTGATTTGTTTGTGCTACCACATTTTTGCATGATAAATTGATTAATTAATAATTTGGCTAATTAATTAATTAATTTATATCACAAGGGGTCATTCAGTTTGTGGCCTATTAGTCACTACAGAATAAGTCCAATTGGGTATTGGGATAAGTGTTCAACTGTAGATTGGTATAAGATATTGAGATTTCTTTATTTGTAATCGCTTATTATGATAATTGTGAATTCTTGAGAGTGGTGATCTTAAAATCACTCGGTGGGGTTTTTGTCTTGGAGGTTTTCCCCATTTGTAAAAAGATCACCGTGTCAATTTTATTTTCCTCTACATATTAACTTAGTTGGTGATGTGTTTGTGCTACCACGCGTATTGCATGTTAATTAATTTAAGTAATTCACTTGGCTAATTAATTGGTAAATTTATGACAAGAGGTCAATACATCCTTGGACTATCATATATATATATATGCAGGGCCGGCTCAAGGCCTAGGCAAGTTAGGCCTAGGCCTATGGCCCCACAATTTTTTTTTTTCCTTGGAAAAAAGACCCCACTTTTCATAGTTAAAGGCTCAAAATTTTATAAAATTATATATATTTTCTAAAGGTTGTACATTTTTTTTATTAGTGATGTACAAATTTTACTATTGGCTTACAAATTGACATGTTATTAATCACAAAAAACGTGATATAAACATTCATTAGTTAAATTGATGAAGTTCATCAATAAGAGACAATATCACATTATATTTTGAACATTTTATAGTGCTTTTAATTAGCACATTTTTCTTTTTCATTTCTATTAAGACTCTCAAAGTACAAGACCAATAGAACCTAAACTCAATTGAAACCCTAAAATATTTCAAAAAGATGTTGCAAATGTGTTAAATTATCAATTATAGATTAATCTCCCCTAATAGTTTGAGACTTTGATTTTTGTAAACTAATATCCTATAAAATCATACACCAAATAATATCTATCTCTCTCTCTCTTAAAATCAAAATATAAAATTAAAAATTATATTACAACTTTATTTAACTATGCATCGTCTTATATCCAAAATAAAGTATGATATTCAATTATCTATATGAAATTAACATTGGTCTAGTTGGTATTATTTATGTATTTAATGTATCAAATTAACTTTAATTTGATCAGTATTAAATAATTTTGTTTAATTAATATTTATATATTAAAGGCCCCGCATAAATTTTTCGCCTTAAGCCCCAAATTATGTTGGGTCGTCCCTGTATATATGCATGTATGTATCTGGAGAAAACAACCACCCACTTTCACTCTTTTAACTAATACAAAGCCTCGCAATTATTACTGCATCAAATGGCTTCAGTAAGGCCACACAAGATTAAAATTACATTCATGATTCATAATATTATAGGAGAGAAGAGTCATACTAAGACTCATTCTCTTATTGCCATACACAATAATATGATACAACATAGCCTTTTTTTTTGGTCTATGCCTGGGTAAGGTGCGAATCAAGGTCTTTGCTCAGATCAAGTACAAACTGAAGCAGCGAATTTGGTTCTGGAATACTCTCGTTCAGCTTTTCATATTCCATTGTCCAATGCACCAAGCTTCCCTCACCCTTTGGAGTAGCTTTAACAGTGGCTTTGAGACTCTTGTACTCCTGAAGCAAATCTCCTTCAATAACTTTGAAAGTGATCGAGTTGTTTTTTTCATCTATTGCTTCGATTATCTGCTTAGCAACTTTAGCTTTCCCATCTGTAGTTTCAAATTAGCAGAGTCAATTAAAGATGTTAACATCTGGCTATTGCGAAGGAAACGAAAAGTAATGATACCTAGTGTAAGAAAATATTTTTTAAAAAGTAGAATGAGGAGGTTCGGGTAGGTGGGATTTTAAATGGATGTATATTTTTGAACATGACATCATGAGACTTGCACATTCTACGTTTTTTTTTTTAAAAAAAAAAAAAACTGCATCGCATTATGAGAGCAAAAAGAAAAGAAAATTATATATGCACAAGATTTAATAATAATAATATGCATGATTTAAAAAGTTTCAAAGTTTCATTTTCATTTAATTAGTCATTTTTTTAAAGGAAACATTAATTTTTTTTTTCTTTTTGATGCTAAAGGCCATTTATTTAGTAGTTAAAGGATGTGTATATATGATTTATTTTTTAATTTATGGTATTAGAACTTTGAAGTATATACATCATTCTTTACTCATATATTGGTAATTTTGGTATTTGTTAGTAATTTATGTCCTGAAAAAAGAGTGATTCTTTAACAGTACCAAATAGTCAAGTACCAAACTAACCAAGGAAGAAAGCAAAGACGGAGTTAGAATTTTGAGTTAGGGGAGGTGGTTTATCATTGGCTGTGTGCAGTGGTTTTAACCTCTAACTTTACTTTTGCTTAGCTGTTGAGATTTTTTTTTTATTTATTGTTTTTTATTGTGGGTAAGAACAAAATTATTTTTATTTATAATTTTTTAAAGGGCAGGATTGTTTATTTTAGATAAAATTGGTTAATTGAGCTTAATTTTTTTTAGTTTTACTATTGGTACTTTTTGTTGTTGAGGTTTTTTTTTGGGTTTGTATATTTTGTTTTAGATGTTAGATCTATAAATTTTTTTTATGGTTACTAAAATGATGAAAATACTAGATTAAAAGTTTTTTTTTAATTATAAATTATTGATATGATAAGCAGCTACTAATAAATAAATAAAATGTTGTGAGTGGTAAGCCCATTATGCAAACAAATAAGAATTTGTTACCAAAACTGTTGGTAAAAATGTTGTAAAAAAGTATGTGAGTATAGTATTATGTTTAAAAGAATTAATGATATTGTTTAAGGGAAACAAAATGTAATTTTATAAAATAAAACTTCTAAAATTAGCTCCATCCGTGGAAGGAAGAGAAAATATTTTTCTCTAATTCTTTTTTATTTTTAAATTTATCCAAACTAAAGAAAAAGTAGTAGTTTTTCTTAGATAGATTTTTCCTTACAAAAATATAAATCAACATGCAGTCTAATTCTAAATCCTATGTTATTATCTATGGTGCTTACCCATCTCTCTTTTCCCATTAGATAGAAGATAGGGCACACACTACTTATATTGAGACTTAATTCATTCCATTAACTCAACTGTAATCATTAATATTTTGTTTCATCATCTACTGTCATGTTCAGTCAAGCAGGAAGCATTAGTGATTCATCGAAAGTTAGACTATATTACGAGTATATTGAGTATGTAGCTTGATCAAGCAATTAAACACATAATAATACATAGTCATATATACATATAGTATATGATCTGGAATCGCTTTACCATGGACGTAATCCCAGAAGATGACAGAGCCCTCTTTGCCCCAATCACCTTCATGTAAAGCACAGCCCTGTATTTTTCCAGGGGACACATTGGATATGTGGTGTGGCCTGCAACTGAAGAGCTCGTGAAAGTTTTCAGCGGGAGCCTTAATTTCAACATCAGCCTCCACCTTACCAACCAGAGACATTTTTTTTTTTTTTTGGGAGATGATTTTCCAAAACCAACTAGCTTTACAAATTTTTTTTTTTTTTTTTTTTTTTTTTTTTTTTCTGTAGAAAACACTTGGGGCTATTGCCTTTAAATAGAAGATTTCTGAGTGGTCCCTCGTGAAGATCTCGATCACACTCCACATTACAATTGCGGTGTGGCCCCCATTCATGGCACGCAACGTCAAAGGAGAAGGTCTTGTGTGTTTCCAAATTTCATGATTGGCCTTTTGTTTTATTAGTTTAATCGTTACCGATGAAATAATTGTACATGATAGCAAGGGTTGGTAATTGTACGGATGATGTGGCTTGTACACAAGGTTAACATGGTTCGTGAATTCCTGCAAAGATTGTTAAGAGGATTTTGAGTGTTTTGATAAAATACAAATAAATTTATTTGTATTTTGAGTTTTGTTATTTGCAGTAACTACGGGTATATTGAGAGCTTAAGGCTGAAGGTTTTGTTTTTTATTATTTGTTTATTATTATTGTGCAAGATTTAAAACCTTGATTGAGTTCAATCCGGAGCTCGATCGTGCAACAATGATGATTGAAACAGGAAGTCTAGGTAGACTCTCCATCGAACGAGATCTTAT